>NW_012111142.1:5832498-5862533 GCF_000951035.1 Colobus angolensis palliatus
GGCTTATTTCACTTAATATAATAACTTCCAGTTCCATCCATGTTGCTAAAAAAAACATGACTTCATTTTTTATGGGCAAATAGTATTCCACTGTGTATATATACTACATTTTCTTTATGTATTAATATATTGATGGACACTTGTCCAGTCGTACTAATAGATCAATAGATAGGTTGATTTCATATGTTTGCTATTATGAATAGTGTTGTGGTAAACATACAAATCTTTTTGATATAATGATTTATTTCCCTTTGGGTATGCACTCAGTAGTTGGACTGCTGGATTGAAGGGTAGTTCTATTTTTAGCTCTTTGCAAAATCTCCATACTGTTTTCCCTAAAGGTTGTACTATTAGTTTGGTGCAAAAGTAATTGCAGTTTTGCCATTAAAAATAATGGCCATTATTTCAATGGCCATTAAAAATAATGACCATTATTTCAGTGGCCATTAAAAGTTTGATTGGTATCCAAGATGCAAGACAGTAGGACAGGGCACCAGTCAGAGTCATGAGACCCACTTTCCAGGACCTAGCTACTAGATGACATTTCTAGACACACCCTGCATAAGAGGGGAACTTGCTGCCTTGAAAGGAAAGATCCAGTCCAGGATTCATCAATTGCTAACTGAAGAGTCCTTGGGCCCTTATAGTGAGCAGCAATACCCAGGTAGTAAACTGTGGGCCTTGGTTGAGACTCTGAGACTTGCTGGCTTTAGGAGAGACTTAGTACATTCCCAGGGGTGGTGCCTATGGTAAGAAACTCCTTCTTCTTGAGAAAAGTGAGGGAAAAATAAAGGGCACTTTGGCACCTTAAGTTCCAGCTCTGCCACAGCGGGGTAGAGCACAAAGTGGGCTCTTGGGAGTCTGCGATTCCAGGCCTTGGCTCTTGGATGGCACTTCTGGACCTTCCTTGGGCTGGGGGGAACCCACTGCCCTAAAAGGTGAGTCCCAGGCAAGGCAGCATTCACCACAAGCTGACTGAAAAGCCCTCAGGCCTTAAGGAAACATTGGTGGTAGCCCAGCAGTACTCCCTATGGGCTTGTGGTGGTGGTGGCCATGGGAGAAGGCTCTTCTGCCTTTGAAAATAGGAGGGAAAAATGGGAAGAGCTATGTCTTGTGGTTTTAGTTCCGGCTCAGGTGCAGTACAATAGAACATCAGGTAGACTTCTAAGGCTTTTGACTCTAGTCCCTGGCTCCTGAACAGTACCTCTGGACCTGCCCTGGGCTTACAGGAACTTGACCCCTGAAGGGAAGAACACGCCTGGCTGGCTTTGCCATCTACAGCCCCAGAGCCTTGCGTAAACATAGGTGGTAGCCAGGGAGTGATTACAGCAGACCTTAGGTGAGATCCAGTGCTGGGCTGGATTAGTTCTGAACCAGTGCAATCCTAGTGGTGGTGGCCACACGGGTGTTTTTGTCACTCCACCCCCAACTCTAGGCAGTTTGGAACAGAGAGAGAGAGACTCTATTTGTTTGAGAGAAACTAAGAGGAGAGAACAAGAGTCTTTTACTTATAAGCCTGAGAATTCTTCCAGATCTTGTCTAAGACCATCAAGGCATTACATCTATGAGTCTGTAAGAACCACAGTGTTACTGGGCTTGGGGTGTCCCATAATACAGATACAGCTTAGATCACAACATCTAAGTTTTTTCAGATACCTGGAAATTCTTCCCAAGAAGAATGAATACAAACAAGCCCAGACTGTGAAGACTACAATAAATACCTAATCATTCAATTGTAGGGAAAAGAAAGAGAAATCAGACTGTTACTGTGTATATGTAGAAAGGGGAAGACATAAGAAATTCCATTTTGACCTGTACCCTAAATAATTGCTTTGCCCTGAAATGCTGTTAATCTGTAACTTTGCCCCAACCTCTTTGCCCCAACCTTGAGCTTGCAGAAACATGTGTTGTATGAAATCAAGGTTGAAGGGATCTAGGGCTGTATAGGATGTGCCTTGTTAACAAAATGTTTACAACCAGTATGCTATGGTAAAAGTCATCGCCATTCTCTAGTCTCGATAAACCAGGGGCACAATGCACTGTGGAAAGCCACAGGGACCTCTGCCCTGGAAAGCCAGGTATTGTCCAAGATTTCTCCCCATGTGATAGTCTGAAATATGGCCTCGGGGGATGGGAAAGACCTGACTGTCCCCCAGCCCAACATCCATGAAGGGTCTGTGCTGAGGAGGATTAGTAAAAGAGGAAAGCCTCTTGCAGTTGAGGAAGCCCTCTTTCTCCTGCCTGCCCCTGGGAATGGAATGTCTTGGTATAAAACCCAATTATACATTTGTTCAATTCTGAGATAGGAGAAAAAACGTCCTATGGTGGGAGGCGAGACATGTTGGCAGCAATGCTGCTTTGTTAGTATTTACTCCACTGAGATGTTTGGGTGGAGAGCATAAATCTGGCCTACATGCACATCCAGTCATAGTACCTTCCCTTGAACTTATTTGTGACACGGATTCCTTTGCTCACATGTTTTCTTGCTGAGCTTCTCCCCACTATCACCTTGCTCTCCTACCGCATTCCTCTTGCTGAGATAGTGAAAATAGTAATTAATAAATACTGAGGGAACTCAGAGACCAGTGCCAGTGCAGGTCCTCTGCATGCTGAGCGTCAGTCCCCCACATGCTGAGCACCGGTCCCCTGGGCCCACTGTTCTTTCTCTTTACTTTGTCTCTGTGTCTTTTTTCTTTTCTCAGTCTCTTGTCCCACCTGACGAGAAATATCCACAGGTGTGGAGGGGCTGGCCCCCTTCATTCAATGTCCGGAGACAGATAACCATCCACAAGTATGAAGACAATCCAGGAAAACATGCCTTCACCAAATGAACTAAATAGGCACCAGGGACCAATCCTAGAGAAACGAAGATATGTGACATTTTACACAGAGAATTCAAAATAGTTCTTTTGAGGAAACTCAAAGAAATTCAAGATAACAGAGAGAAGGAATTCAGAATTGCATCAGATAAATGTAACAAAAAGATTGAGATAATTAAAAAGAATCAAGCAGAAATTCTGGAGCTGAAAAATGTAATTGACATACTGAAGAATACCTCAGAGTCTTTTAATAGCAGAGCTGATAAGTGAAGAAAAAATTAGTGAGCTCAAAGATGGGCTATATGACAATACACATCAGAAGAGACAAAAGAACGAAGAATAAGACACAATAAAGCATGCCTACAGAATCTAGAAAATAGCATCAAAAGAGCAAAACTAAGAGTTATTGGCCTGAAAGATGAGATAGAGAAAGAGATAGGGTTAGAAAGTTTATTCAAAGGGGTAATAATGGAGAGCTCCCCAAACCTAGAGAAAGATATCAATATCCAAGAAGGTTATATAGAACAAGAAAATTATAGAACACTAAGCAGATTTAACCCAAAGAAGACTACTTCAAAGCATTTAATAATCAAACTTTCAAAAATCAAAATAAAGAGTACATCCTGAAAGGAGCAAGAAAAAAAGAGACAAATAACACACAATGGATCTCCAATGTGTCTGGCAGCAGGCTTTTCAGTCAGAAGACAGTGACATGACATATTCAAAGTGCTAGAATCTTATATCTAGCAAAAATATCCTTCAAACATGAAGGAAAAATAAAGACTTTTCCAGACAAATAAAAGCTGAGGGAGTTCATCAACACCAGACCTGTCCTACAAGAAATGCTAAAAGCAGTACTTTAATCAGAAAGAAAAGGATGCTAATGAGCAATAAGAAATCATCCGAAGGTACAAAACTCACCAGTAATAGTAAGTACACAGAAATACACAGAATATTATAACACCATAACTGTGGTGTGTAAACTATTCTTAAGTAAAAAGACTAAATAAACCAATAAAAAACAGTAATATAACAACTTTTCAAGACATAAATACAATAAGTACAATAAGATATAATGAAAGGTACAAAAAGTTAAAAAGTGGAGGATAAAGTTAAGATGTTGAGTTTTTACTAGTTTTATTTTTGTTTCTTCATTTGTTTGCTTATATAAGCAGTGTTAAGTTGTTATCAGTTTAAAATAACGGGTTATAAGATAGTATTTGCAAGCCTCATGGTCACCTCAAATAAAAAAAAACCAGTAGATACACACACACAAGAAGTAATAAATTACATTATATCACAAGAGAAAAATCGCCTTCACTAAAGAGAATATAGGGTGAAAGAAAAGAAGAAAGAGAAGACCACAGAACAACCAGAAAGCAAACAACAAAATGGCAGGAGTAAGTCCTCTCTTACCAATAATAACATTGAATATAATTGGACTAAACTCTCCAATCAAAAGACAAAGAGTGGCTAAATAGAAAAGAAAAAGAAAAACAAGACTGAATTAAGTGATCTGTTGCTTTCAAGAAACACACTTCACCTATGAAGACACATGGACTGAAAATAAGGGGATGTCAATGGAAACCAGAAAAGAGCAGGAGTCACTCAACTTTTATCAGATGAAATATTTGCAAACGACCCATCTGACAAGGGATTAATAACCAGGATATAGAAGGAATTCAAAAAACTCTTTAGGTAAAAATTTTAATAATCCAATGGAAAAATTGGCATAAGGTTTGAATACACATTTCTCAAATGAAGACGTCCAAAAGCCAAACAGGCATACGAAATATGCCCAACATTACTGATCATCAGACAAATGCAAATCAAAACTACAATGAGATATCATCTCACCTCAATTAAAATGGCTTTTATTCAAAAGACTGGCAATAACAAATGCTGGCAAGGACATAAAGAAAAGAAGACACTCATACACTCTTGGTGGGAATGTAAACTAGTACAACCATTGTGGAGAACAGTTTGAAGGTTTATCAATAAACTAAAAAAAGAACTACCATACAATCCAGCAATTTCACTCCTAGGTATATACCCCCCCAAAAAAGTAAATCAGTGTACTGAGGAGATATCTGCACTCCCATGTTTATTGCAGCACTATTCACAATAACCAAAATTTGGAAGCAACATAAGTATCTATCAACAGACCAATGGATAAAGGAAATGTGGACATACGGACAATGAAGTACTATTCAGTTAACAAGAAAAAGAATGAGACCCTGTCATTTGCAATAATATTCATGGAACTGGAGGTCATTATGTTAAGTGAAATAAACCAGGTGCAGAAAGACAAACATCATATGTTCTCATTTATCTGTGGGAGGTAACAATTAAAACAATTGAACTCATAGAGACAGAGAGTAGGATGGTTACCAGAAGCTGGGAAGAGTAGTTGGGGGAAAGGTGGAAGGGGTAATTGTTAATGAGTATAAAAACAAGTTAGAAAAAATAAATAAGACCTAGTATTTACTAGCACAACAGGGTGACAATAGTAAAATTAAATAATGTAAGTGTTCCTTTTGAAATAAGTAAAATAGTGTAATTAGATTGTTTGAAATAGAAAGGATAAATGTTTGAGGTGATGGATAACCTATTTACCCTTAAATGATTTTTACATATGGCATGCCTGTGTCAAAATATCTCATGTAACCCACGAATACATACACCTACTATGTACCAACAAAAATTTTTAAAAGAACACTGTTCGTGTCTTTTGCCCACTTTTTAATGAGGCTATTTGGGGTTTTTTATTGTTGAGTTGTTTTGTGCTTTTGAGGTCTCAGCCATAAAGTCTTTGTCTGGACCAATGTCTTGAAGTGTTCCACTTATGTTTTCTTCTAGTAGTTTTACAGTTTCAGGTTTCACATTTAAGTCTTTAGTCCATCTTGAGTTCATTTTGTATATGGTAAGAAATTTGGGGTACAGTTTTATTCTGCATGTGGATATACAATTTTCCCAGCACCATTTATTGAATATGGTGTCCTTTCCCCAGTGTTTATTCTTAGCACCTGTATCAAAAATCACTTGGCTGCAAATACATGAAATTATTTTTTTAGTCAGCTGGCCATGTCTGTTACATCAGTCTATGAGACTGTTTTTATACCAATAGCATGCTTTTTTGGTTACCATTGCCCTGTAATTTATTTTCAAGTCAGATAGTGTGATGCTGCCAGGTTTATTTGCTCAGGGTGGCATTGGCTATTCAAGGTCTTTTGTGGTTCCATACAAATCTTAGTATTGATTTTTCTGTTTCTGTGAGAAAGAAGATTGGTTTTTTGATAGGGATTCCATTGAATTTGTACATTGTTTTCAGTAGTATGATCATTTAAAAAATATTAATTCTTTTGATTCATGAATATGAGCGGTCTTTTAACTTGTTTGTGTTTTCTATTTAGTTCATCAGTGTTTTGTAGGGGGTTTTGTAGAGGCCTTTTATCCCCTCGGTTAAATTTTTTCTTAGGTATTTTTTGTAGCTATTGTAAATGGGATTGCCTTCTTGATTTCTTTCTTAGCTAGTTTATTATTAGTTTACAGAAACACTACTGATTTTTGTGTGTTAATTTTGAATCCTGCAAATATACTGAATTTATTTATCAGATAGAAGTTTTGGGCGGAGTGTTTAGGTTTTTCTAGATATAAGATGATGTCATCTACAAAGAGGAACAATTTGACTTCTTATTTTTGAATTTGGATGTCTTTTATTTATTTTTCTTGCCTGATTGCTCAGGCTAGAACTTCCAATACTATGCTGAATAGGAGTGGTGAAAATGGTCATCTGACGCCATTAACTCACAGAATGAGTTAGGGAATATTTTTCTGCTTCTATTTTTCAGGAGAGATTGAGAGAATTGGTATGTTATCTTCCTTAAATGCCTCATAGAATTCACCAGTGAAACTATCTGGGGCTAGTACTTTCTGTTTGAGAAGGTTATTAATTTTTGACTCAATTTCTTTAATAGATATGAAACTATTCGTGTTATCTATTTTTCCTCATTTGAGTTTTAGCAGATTGTGTCTTCCAAGGAATTGGTTCATTTTATCTAAGTTATCAAATTGTTGGTCACAGAGTTGTTCATATATATTTTTATTATACTTTTAATGTCCATGGAATCAGTAGTGATGGCCCTTCATTCATTTATGATATCAGTAATTTGTGTCGTGTTTTTTTTCATGGTTAACCTGGCTAGATGTCTATCAGTTTTATTGATCTTTTCAAATAACTAGTTTGTGACTTCATGTATTTTCTCTATTGCTCTTATAAATTTTCAATTTCATGGATTTATGCTCTAATTGTTATTACTTTTTCTTCTGCTGCTTGCCCTAGATTTTTATTGATCTTCTTTCTCTAGTTTCTTAAGGTAAGAATTTTGGTTATTGATTTTATGTCTTTTTTCTTTTCTAATACATACATTCAATGCTACAAATTTCCCACAAAGCACTGTTTTCCTGCATCCTATGAACTTTATGTTCCATTTTCCTTTTTATTTATTTCAAAATATTTTATATGTCTCTCAAGAATATATCAAATTGTACACTGTAAGTGTGCCAGTTTATCATATGTCAATTATACTTCAATAAAGTTTTTTTTGAAGACTGGTATATTAGAAGAAGAAAAGAGTTTGGGGTGCTTTTTAAATTCATCACTGACCACTTCATTCTAACTAGCTTTAGAACAAAGTGAGATACTTTGGTGACTATTTTTCCACACAGATATCTGCATAATTGTGAAAATGAAGTCCCCACCAGAAAATCAGTATAATGAGCAACATTACAGCAAAATTGGGTTAGTAATAATAATGTACAATCTGAACTAGACTTCCAGCTATGAAAATCATAAGATTGCAGGGACTCTCAGAGTATGAGATACAATAATATGGACACTCCAGTGGACTTCAACAGAGAGGAACCATTTGAAGTATACAAGGACTAATCCTAGATCTGAAAACTCATGTTCGTTTGGGAACAGCAGCTAGACTGTCAGTTCCCTGAGAACAGGAACTTATCTATTTCTGCTTACTGTTGTATGTCCTTTACCCACATGGGGTCTGCCACACTGTAGGCACTCAATGTCTGTTAAATGCACTTCCACTATAGCAGGTAGCTAACCAAATATTCATGAACTGTAGGTATCTGTCTATGCTACTCAGGTGACTCATTGCAGGAAAGCTGCGAAGTTCTTCTCCCTCTGTAGCTTCCTGAATAGATTCAGTTAGGCCCAATACTCATTGGATTTTAAAGAGTGAAGGCACAGGTTTCTTAAGACATAGAGTACAGAGCTGATTCTGGAAGCAAGGTCAGAGACCTATCACCTACATTTGCAAACCCTTATCCAGAATGAGAAAAAAGGTCAAGGAGGAACAAACTAAACTGGATGACAACCAGAAGACTGTTGCTGCCAATGTAATCCTCCTGCCATTTACCTCCCTGAGAGTAAACTATGCCCTATCCTTACCAGTATATTTTGAGTTTATTGAAGTATCAAACTAAAACGCTAAAAGAACCATGGCCCTTAATCCCCTAATTAAGGTCATGATATTAACATTTGTTAAATAAAGCAAAAGGTGTCACCTGAACGTAGGAGGCAGAGGATCAAAGGAAGAGAGTCCTGCTGCAATGTCTGGCCTCAGTGCCAGTGAGATTGGCAGAGAGATTAAAGCACTGTGGTAGAAACAGGTACATATCAGTCACATATCTTTGATGCATACCTTTAGACACAGGCTAATCAATCTTCATTATTAAAATAAAAACAAACAAGGCAAGAGACGACTTCTTGCTGCCACTCTCCTGGAACTAAGTTATGTGAAATACATAGTTTTGCAACTTTCATCCAAGGCAAACTACTTGAGTTCTGACTCTGACCTAGAAGATTCCTAACTGTGTTTAAGTTAGTTCCCAATGAGCTTGGCACACAGCCTATGGCTAACAGTAATTACACCCTGAAATATCGATTTTCCTTTTTTTTTTTTCCTTCGTTTACTAATAGAATGCCTTGGGTTTTTGATACATGACTGCTAGCTGGAAACTACATTTGCCAGTCTCCCTTGCCAACTAGCCATAGCCATTATTACTGGATTCTGGGCAAAGGGATATGAGTGCAAGTGATGAAGACAATTTTCAGATCATGGTTTTCAAAAAATAGATGCTTGCCATTTTAACGTTTTTCTTCCAATAGACTAGAATATGGCTGCTGTGCTATTGAACCAGATATGCATTTGGGGATAAAGACTACATCATAGGAAATGGAGAGGTAACAAGAGGTAAAGAAACTGGAACACTGAAAGATTCGTGGAACAGAACCACCTATCTGGTGGCCAGACCGTCTCCCAATCTCTGGAATGTTCTGTTAGAGACAAACTTTAATCCTGTTTGAATCACTTGCATTTGGGATCATTGCTACAGCAGCTTACCCTATGCCTGAGCTAATATTCAGGACACTCATTGCTTTTTATAAACCAATAAGTAACCTGAGTTACTCTGAGTAGAAATCAATTTGTGGTTATGATATGTGATCGTAATAACTGAACATTTATTCCTAAAGTTAATGTGTAATCTGCTTGATACCTCACTGGCCAGATAACAATTCCTTTGAAACTGGTTCTGGATATCACTCCATCAGGGAATATCTGATCGCATGTCCTGGGACAGTGAGCCTTTGACCTGGCCCTTGATGTTTGTGCAGAATTTCAATATTTATTCTAGGCAGAGACAGCAGGGAAAAAAAAAAAAAGTAAATAATCAAGATAGAGCAAGGTACAAAAATACATAATGTCCTGGCAGAAGTGGGACCTAAAATGAAGATAAACAGGATTTAGATGAACAGAAGGACTAGAGATGGCATCCCAAGGAAATCCAAGGTCCATGTGTTTAAAGGTAAAAATATTTATGCAGAGGAAAGGTAGAGTCACTGGGGCTAAAGTGCGTCTTTCAAAATAATTGATGATTCAGTCAGAGGGCTAGGCTGGAGAGGAAGGGCGGCATGATTATGGAGTTTTGGGAGACTAAGCAGAGGTGTTCACGTGTGATGCAGGGTAAAGGAATTCACTCCTGATTTTATAGTTTGGGAAAACAACACAAATTCTGCTCTCAAGCAGAACTGGGTTTGAATTTTTGCTTTGTCACTCACTGGCATTTTAAATTTGAGCAAATGATTTCAAATGCACAAACTTCAATTTCTTAATCTGAAAAATTAGGACAAGAGCACCTACATCTGAAGTCTGTTCTAAGAATTTAGTGAAATAGTAACTATAAAAATTCCCATTATGACATTCGGCACATAGGTAACTGAAGGATTAATATTCACATCTCAAGGGTAAGAGAGTATATTCTGGGCTGAATGCAGTGGCTCACACCTGTAATCCAGCACTTTGGGAGGCCGAGGTGGGTGGATCACCTGAGGTCAGGAGTTCAAGACCAGCCTGGCCACACATGGTGAAACCCCTGTCTCTATCAAAAAAAACAAAATTAGCTGGGCATGGTGGCAGGCACCAGTAATCCTAGCTACTCAGGAGGCTGAGGCAGGAGAATCTCTTGAACCTGGGAGTAAGTTGCAGTGAACCAAGATGACGCCATTGCACTGCAGCCTGGGTGACAAGAGCAAAACTCCGTCTCACACACACACACACACACACACACACACACGGATGCATGAGTATATTCTACTCAGAAGAAGTGAAGTTTTTCCAGGCTGAAAAGATGACATCAGACTGACATCTTGATGATACTGAGTCTTTCCATGTATGTATGTGGAATATCTCTTCACTTATTCAGACTGACATCTTAATGATACTGAGTCTTTCTATGCATGTATATGGAATATCTCTTCACTTATTTACACCTCCTATGATTTCTTTCATCAGAGTTTTGTAGTTTACTTCATATACATTTTTACATGTTTTGCTAGATATATACCTAAGTATTTCTCTTTTTATTTTCTTTTGAGTGATCTTTTATGTTTTTCTGCTTTATTGAAATATAGTTGATAAATAAAATTTGTATCTATTCAAGGTGAACAATGTGATGCGTTGATATATGTATATACTATGAAGTGATAACTGATATCAAGTTGCTTAACATATTCATCAACTCACATACTTACATGTATGTGCATGTGTGTGGTGAGAATCCTGAAGATCTACTCTATTAGCAAATTTTAAGTATACAATGCACTATTTTTTTTTATACTTTATGTTCTAGGGTACATGTGCACAATGTGCAGGTTTGTTACACATGTATACATGTGCCATGTTGGTGTGCTGCACCCATTAACTCATCATTTACATTAGGTATATCTCCTAATGCTCTCCCTCCCCGTCCCCACACCCCACGACAGGCCCCAGTGTGTGATGTTCCCCTTCCTCTGTCCAAGTGTTCTCACCCGGACTGTGTGTCTCTAATTTTAGGGATAAGAGTTTGCCCTGTTATCTTATTTTTCTGATCAATCTAAGAAGAGTTGTTAACTTTCAGTTTGTTCAGCTTTTTTCTGTTGCAAAGATAGGAGTGATGACTTCCAAGCTCCATTCATTCACACTGGACTAGAAACCAGACATATTTACAAATACTTTCTATAGCAATTAAGAGGAGAAAGGAGAAGAAATATGCATTTATGCCATCTTTCATAATCACATAATGAACTTTGCAATTTGTGTTTCCACGTAGTCTAATTACTACCTAGGGTCATTTGCTTTCAATCTAAGGACTTTCTTAAATATTTATTAAAGTCTGCTAGCAGTAAATTCTCTCAGTTGTTGTATTTTTTAAATCTGAAGATAGCTGTTTTTCCTTTCAGTTTTTAAAAAATGAACCATCTGCTTCATATAAGATTTTTAGCTGACACTTTTTTTAGGGAGAAAACATTCAGAAATCACATATTTGATAAGATTAATATACAGAATACATAAATAACTCCCATAATTAAGCAGTAAAAAATTAAACAGCCCAGTTAAAAATTGGCAAAGAATCTGAATACACATTTTTCCAAAGAAGATATACAAATGAACAACCATAACATGAAAATATACTTAGCGTCACTAATTATTAGGGAAATTAAGATCAAAATCACAGTAAGATTCTACTTTATACATATTAGGATGAATAGTATAACAAAAAATAACAGAAGATAACAAATACAAATGAAGTTGTGGAGATATTGAAAATCTTGGGCACAGCTTCTAGGAATGCAAAATGGTGTGATCTCTATGGAAAACAGCATGGTCGTTCCTACAAATATTAAGAAATAGAGCTACCATATGATCCAGCAACTCTGTCTCTGGGAACACACCCAAAAGAATTGAAAGCAGAATCTCAGAGATATTTACACATCTTCCTTTGTAGCAGCAGTATTCACAATAATCAAGAGGTGGACACAACTCAAGTGGGTTAACAGTTTTCTGAGTTTTTTTCTTTTCTTTTAGCACTTTGAGTATATCATCCTACTGCCTTTTGGTCTCCATTTTCTCTAATTACAAATCAGCTGTTAATCTTTTGGGAGTTCCAATTTATTGGATGAACTATTTTTCTCATGCTGCTTGCAGGATTTTCTCTTTGTCTTTGTCTTTCAGTATTTCTACTATGAGGTATTTTTACTATGATGTATTTGCATGTGGATTCCTTTGCATTTATCCTATTTGGAGCTCACTGGAATTTTTGGATACATAGATTAATGTTTTTCCTGAAATTTTGGAAATTTTACAGCTATTATTTCCTCAAATACATTTCTGCTCTTTTCTCACCATTGTATTCTATGGTTTTCTGATGACATATATGCTGGTGTATTCAGTGATGTCCCATATTTTTCCGAGATAGTTTATTCTTTTTTTCTGTCTCTGTCCTCTACATTGCATAATCTCTATCAAGCTATCTTCAAGCTCACTGATTCTTTCCTTTTCTACTTTACATCCACTGTTGATCCCCTGTAGTGATTTTTAAAATTTCAGTTACTGCAATTTTGAATTCAATTTCCACTTTTTTTTATAATTTCTATCTCATTATTGATATCCTCTATCTGTTGAGACATTGTCTCATACATTCCTTTATTTTCTTCACCATGATTTTCTTTAGTTCTTTGGACATATTTATAATTAAGTTGCTTTACAGTCTTGGCTGTTTGACATCTGGGCTGTCTCACAGGTAGTTTCAGTTGCCTACTTTCTTTCCTCTGTTGGGTCACACTTTCTTGCTTCTTTGCATGTCTTATCATTTTTTTGCTGAAAACTGTACATTTTAGGTAATATATTATGGCAATTATGGCTAATGATCTGCCCTTCTCTTCCAATTCTTTTTGTTTGTACTTTCATTTGTTTACTGACTTGACAGGACTGACTAATTTAGTGAAACATATTTCCCCACAGTGTAAAGCCTCTGATGTCACTTACCTGAGGGCATGGACTTGGGTGTGCACACAGTCACAGTACAAGGACATTGGCTTTAGCAGGGCTCTCTTTGACTATCTTTTTCTCTGTTCTATATTTAAAACTGTCTTCCTCTGTTGGTATTACACACAGTCTCTGCTGACTTCCAGCTGACTGCTCTATTGTTTTCAACAATGCCTTGGGGCATACATTGCTTCACAATTTGATCCAATTAAATTTGGGCTGCTTCTCAGGAGTAGTCTTTGAGGCCAGACTTTGAGATTTGTTCTGATCCCAGGAAGGCTCTTCCTGGCTAACTCTTGTGCTGACTGACTTTGGTAAACTTCTAGTTAGCCTATGGTTTAGCTTCTTGTTCTCATAGAACTGCCAGCCTTC
This sequence comes from Colobus angolensis palliatus, assembly GCF_000951035.1. Lineage (NCBI taxonomy): Eukaryota > Metazoa > Chordata > Mammalia > Primates > Cercopithecidae > Colobus > Colobus angolensis. The sequence continues at coordinate 5,846,078 of NW_012111142.1, forward strand.
TCTTAATCGCTTACCACCAAAATCTCTATTGTTTCAGGCATTCATCTGTGGTGTTTGTGGCTAACCTCTCCCAGTGTGGAACCTCTATCTCATGAGCAAGCTGGGATGAGGGCAATTATGGCATGAGGCAGGTATTGTTTTTGCATTGCAAGTGAGGGCTGGATGGAGGAGGATATCCCTAGACTTCTTAGCCAGTCTTGCCTAGAATAGAGCTCCTGCAACATGAAATGTGGGGGGCTAGGTATGAGAAATGCTGGCAGTTTTTCCCTCTCAGGGAGATACTGTAGCCTTCATTTGGGATCTAGGGAAAGTGTTCTTAGATATAACTGTCTAGAATGAGGTTTCTGTCACACTGATCTGAGGACTAGGAGAAGGAGTGGGTTATGGCTCAAATGCCACAGACTCTTACTGTGTTTACTAGGGTTTAGTAGATTCTTCTTAAATAAAATTTATTTATTTACTGTCTGCCTTTACAACAATTTTCAGGGACTTAAATTATTTTAGTTTTATAAATAATTTTTAGCAATCACAGTTTTTTACTAGGATGAGGTTTTATGGGGTTTCTCATGCTGCCATTATGGAAGTCATTCCCCTGCATCATTTTTTTAATGCAAAAAATAAAAATAAAAGGGGGCCGGGCGCAGTGGCTCACGCCTGTAATCCCAGCACTTTGGGAGGCCAAGGCGGGTGGATCACGAGGTCAGGAGATCAAAACCATCCTGGCTAACATGGTGAAACCCCGTCTCTACTAAAAATAGAAAAAATTAGCCAGGTCTGGTGGCGGGCACCTATAGTCCCAGCTACTCGGGAGGCTGAGGCAGGAGAATGGCGTGAACCCGGGAGGTGGAGCTTGCAGTGAGCCGAGATAGCACCACTATACTCAGCACCTGGGAGACAGAGCGAGACTCCATCTCAAAAAAAAAAAAAGGGAAGGAGAGATATAACAAACCTAACAAACCTGATGTCCATTGATATGAGAATGAGCAAATAAATTGTGGCATAGTAATAGAATACTATCCATCTATTAAATTAAATGAATTAGAGTCACATATATCAATCAGGATAAATCTCAAACACATAATATTGAGTTGTAGAATAATTTGTGTAAGAATATCAGGTATAAATATTAGAAATATTGTATGGATGCATAACAGCTGTAGTAAAACAGGAAAATGTGGACTAGAAGGATACAAGTTAAGCTCTGACTAGTATTTTTCTCTGGACCTTAGAAAGAGAACAAGAGACTTCAATTCTCATTTCATTTCTTGCTCACGCCTGTAATCCTAGCACTTCAGGAGGCCGAGGTAGGAAGATCACCTATGGTCAGGAGACAGAGATCAGCCTGACCAACATGGCAAAACCCCCTCTCTACCAAAAATACAAAAATTAGCCGAACGTGGTGGCACGTGCCTGTAGTCCCAGCTACATAGGAGGCTGAAGCAGAAGAATCGCTGGAACCCGGAGGCAGAGGTTGCAGTGAGCTGAGATGGTGACACTGAACTCCAGCCTGGGTGACAGAGCAAGACTCCATCTCAAAAATAAAGAAATAAAATATTGTAAGCAGAATATGTGACTCTATGTTGAGTACATGAGTGTATACTATACTATTCCCGAGCTATGTTTCATGTTTTGAGTCTCACCATTTGTGAGACCCAAGCAGGCACTCACCAGATGGTATGAAAGGCCGGAACCTGGAGGTCCCACAGTCTTGGGGCTTCGGAGAGGAGCCTTTCAAAGCAAACCAGCAAGGATCAGGACTAAGACATTCCTTCAACAAATGTTAATTAAGCACTTATTATGAATGCTGCTCAGTGCTAGCAGCTTTAATGTAGTGCCTTTTAATCTTCCAAACACTTTCAAATACAGGACCTCGTTTAGATGTGTTTCAGAGGGTGGATTTATTTGTTCACCACATACTTAGTACTTAACCTTTCTGTTTCCTCAACTGCAAGATGAGACTACCGAGAGCTTCTCCTGCATAATTTTGTCAAAATGAAATAATAATCTTTGTAAAGAGGCAGATGTGCTGCCTGGCATTTAGTAAGAGCCCAAGAAATGTTAGGTACTGCCGTTGTCATCACTAATTTACCAGGCATGGTTCCAATCGTGGGAGAGACGGTGATTGAACCGAACAGAGGCTCAAATGTCTGTGATGCTCTCAGTAAACCCATGGGCTTCTTAAATAGAAAAGAAACTGCTCCTAGCCTGGTCTTTTGTAAGACTGGTGTGTGTCCTCCCGGGAATCCAGCGCCTGATATCTTCGCGGGGTGCTGCGAAGGGGCGGAGCTGGGAGGCGGGGCGCGGCTGGGAGCGAGGCGGGGCGGGGAGGCGCTGAGGGGACCGGCGCCTGCTTGGACCGCAGAAGAGCAGGAGGACGTCTGAGACATGCTCGCAGCGATGGGCTCTCTGGCGGCTGCCCTCTGGGCAGTGGTCCATCCTCGGACTCTCCTGCTGGGCACTGTCGCCTTTCTGCTCGTTGCTGACTTTCTCAAAAGACGGCGTCCAAAGAACTACCCGCCGGGGCCCTGGCCCCTGCCCTTCTTTGGCAACTTCTTCCTCGTGAACTTCGACCAGTTGCACCTGGAGGTTGAGTCGGTAGGAGCGGGAGAAGGTGCCTGGCGTGTCCTCACCCTAACCCTGTTCTGCAGCACAAGGGACTTTCCGGGAACGTGGGTGGAGTGGGGGTTGAAGGGCAGGAAGTGGGGTGGCTAACGCTAGTAACCTGGCAAAACCCACTTTGGGTTTCATTTCTGGTACTGTGATGCTGCCAATGCACTGGATATACCAGCATTTACTATTAAGTTTAGTGAGGGCGGGGGTAGATTAGTGAGGGATTTGGGGTCGTTTGATTATGAAGTGAGATGGTCACATAGGGATGAAGTAATTCTTTAACATAACATCGGTGCAGAAGTATAGTATACAGAGATAAGAATTTACAATATAGTGTGGGCGTCAGCAATTTCTAACAGAGCCTTAAAAAATGCCTTTCAAAGCATTTTATTTTTATCTCCTTTTGTTTCATTCTGTTGAGGTTTTTTTTTTTATTCGTGGCTCATTTAATGATATACAATTGAAAAGTGTGGGCTGCCTTACAAAATCTTCTCAGAAGCTCTCTGGGTCATTTAATCTTTCTAAAGCAATGGATAAAATGACTGACAGGGTGCATGTAAGAATTGTTAGACATCGCCATCCTCATCCCAGGGCTCCTACTCCGTCTTTAAACAGTTGATAATATCATACAAGTTGTTGATCTAGTTCTGTTTAACCAGAAATATGCAATGGCAGAGAGTTGGTAGAGATAAAATTCTTAGGAAGTTTATTTCAGTAAATAGTAATGGAGTTCTGAATCCCTCCCAAATACAAGCTGAGATTCTAGGCTGTATACTTTGCTAGTTAGAAGTCATTTAACTTAACCTGATATTTTTCAGCTCTTCCAAAAACATCCTTATTTAATGTTCTAAATTATTTTATTACAGAAATCCTTCTTGTCAGGCCTAAGAAGTTCATCCAGGAATTCAGCAAGTGTACATTAAAAAAATGCTTAATGTGTATGGTTCCATTACCACCATTTCATAGAAGCAAAGATGCTTACTTTAGGAGCAAACTGACTTGAGATTGAATCTCAGCTCTGCTTTTCCTAGCAAGACAGGAAATGCTGTGTAGGAGATAAAGATTGATGGAGGACTCTGGGCCAAAAGACTACAAGGACTGAGTTCAGGCTTGGTCTTTAATGTGGGAGCAAAGTGGTAGGATAAGACTGAACCCATTTTATTTGCTCTGATGGGGACTGTTGGGCACAGGGCTCTGAGAGGAACATGGTGGAGCGTAAGTGCAAAAGCATCTGGATTGTAGAGAAGAGGCCACAAACACCTAAAGGAAATGAAGTCCTTTGGATTGTTACCACTGCCTGCAGCTAGACACAACCCAGGCAGACAAAAGGCAGGGTCTACCTGGTACCCTTTGTTGAACAGGTAGATTAGGAAGGATTTTGATTCGGGACTGTACACTGTCCTCCAACCTGTATTTGCAGATATTTGCACACTTGTGCATATTCATGAACATACACACCCCCATTCTCTCTCTCTCTCTCCCACCCCAACTCTCTCACTCTCACTCATTCTTACTTTCACTCTGTCACTTCCACTAAACTTTGTCATGCAGGTTTTCCCTCTTGAAAGAGGAGAAAAATTATTACTACTGTAGGGTGCTTATGAGATTAATGAGATAAAATATGAAAGGTGCTTAGCAATGGCTGCCTGTGACCATGAGTGCCTTCTTCCCACACACCAGTGGGTTATTGTCCCCTTTGCCACCATAAGAATGCATCCACGGCCCTTTGCACACAGAGCTCTTTCATTCCGCGGAGACTCGCCGGGTGGCTGTGCGCCTGGAACCAGAAAACAAAGTGCCTTTCACATTGCTGCTCTCATTCTTCCTCACAGAACCTTAAGAGGGAGGAATAATTTTCTCCCTTTTATAGCTGGGGAGCTGAGCTGAGGCTCAAAAAATAAAGCAACTTCCCCAAGAGCCCAAAACGATTGAACTGTACACCTCAGATTGTCACCTAACTCCAGAGCTTGAGGGCTTTCCTCCATGCCTGGCCCCTGCACACCTTCTATTATCTAGCATATGTTTCTATATTCTATGCCCAGTCTAGGAAGGGGGCATTCTCATTTGATTAAGCAGATAGTTACGATTTACTAAGAAGTCCAGTCTTAAGAAGTCTCAGCCTTCTTAAGTGGCTGAGACATGATTAGTGTTGAGAATGCAGATGTGCTGAATTCTCTCTGTTCACTACACTCTAGGATGCTTGGGTTTAGAAATCTTGTTTACTACGTCTATATATTGAGGCAGGTTTTCACTCTGTCACCCAGGTTGGAGTGCAGTGGTAAGATCATGGCTCACTGCAGGCTCAACCTCTCAGGCTCAAGTGACCTTCCCACCTTAACCTCCTGAGTAGCTGGGACCACAGGCGTGTACAACCATACCCAGCTAATTTTTCATTTTTTTGTAAAGACAGGGTCTCACTATGTTGCCCAGACTGGTCTCGAACTTCTGGGCTCAAGCAATCTGCCTACCTCGGCTCCCAAAGTGTTGGGATTATAGGTATGAGCCACTCCACATGGCCAGAACTTATTTATTTTATTACAGTTTTATCCTCATGCCTTTGCCCTAGGGACACATGATAGATGCTCACTCAATTCATGTTGGTTGAATACATAAATAGATACTTTATAAAGCAACATTCACATTCTGAAGTGAATTGAATCTGAGCCTTGTTGAGAGGAGGAGAAAAGGAAATAAAGTTATTCCTGTGAGATCAATGTACTCTCTCTCACACACACACATACACACGCACACACACTCCTTTCAATATGAGCCCCTCCAGCTACACACATCCGCCATCTCTGAACACATGGATATGTGCATATTCAACTGTTACTATTTAACTATTTTTCAGTTGGTGAAGAAATATGGGAACCTTTTTAGCTTGGAGCTTGGTGATATATCTGCAGTTCTTATTACTGGCTTGCCCTTAATCAAAGAAGCCCTTATCCACATGGACCAAAACTTTGGGAACCGCCTCGTGACCCCTATGCGAGAACGTACCTTTAAGAAAAATGGTAAGTTTCTTGGCCAATGAAAGGTGAGTGTTTGATGTTGATAGTCCTATAGTCTGTTAAAGGCGCCTTGGTGACTATAATTTTACAACACTCCTAGAAATCAGCCCCACAGTAAACTTCCTGCCACTAAAGGAAGCTGGGTACTCACATTTCCTAATTGAAGTCACTCCCTCAGAAGATTCGATAAGATCATTCCTCACTGGGATTTGGGAGAAGCCACATGCCTTGCCCAAACCTACTGTGGATGCTTTTCTAATGAAGTAACCACATTACCCATTTATAGCAGAGGAATGCGTTCTCTCTATTTTCCTCTTCCAACCCTCTCCCCTTAGGAAATCGATGTGGATCTTCCTCCTTCTGCTGCTGCTTCTTCCTGTCTCTAGTTCCTTATTCTCTCTCATTAAGGTTGTACCACACAGAGGATCTTGAGCCTTCTGGTCTATGATAGAACAGATTGGCATGAACACTTAAAATTACCATTAAATATATTGAAACATTTAAAAATTGAAATGACAATCTCAAATCTATTACTCTATCAAAGCACCACTTGTAGTTGCTTCTCAATTCTTTGAAATCGGTCCTCAATTAATTCTATATCCATTTACTGTATTATCTGCCTTGTGAAGCACAGTACTAGGCATAAGTGATGTAACAGTGAGAAGAATAGATAAAATCCATATTCTATGTAGTTTATATCCTATGCAGAGAGAAAAAATAGTATCAATTAACTATAATAGTTAGAAGTCTACAGTGTTATGAAGTCGAGTGCAGGATGTACTTATTAATGCAGTCCTGGGATACAGAAAAAGTAAGCAAATATTCATTTAATAAACTGGTGAAACAATCTGGCAGACAGAAAAGAATATGAAAAGTCCCTGGAGTGAAAAGGACAGGGAACTTGAAGAAATGAAAGGTGGCCAACATGACAAGGATGGGGATTAAAAGGAGATAATTAAAGGGAGATGAAACTACTGAGCTTGGCCAGGAATAGTTCGTGCAAGTTCCTGTTAAGGATATTAGTTTTTATCCTAACATTAATGGAAGCTCTTGAATGGCTTTAAGTAGAGAAGGGAACTATATTTACACTGTACATTTTTGGCTTTTATTTAGGCTGCTATTCAGAGAATAGAAGAAAAGGAGCAAGAGACTTTTGTAGCATTTTAGGTTACAGACAGTGGTAGCTCAGGCTAGGGAGGTCCAAGAGCAGTAGGGAAATAACAGGAGCAAGGTAGCAGGAATTTGGAAATAACCAAGGTAGCAGCAGGAATTTGAGATATCCAGGAAGTACACCTCTTAAGACATGATGACATAGGTGCAGGGAGAAGGAGGTGTTGAGGTGACACTCAGATAGGTAGATGATGGAGAAAAGGAACAGTTAGTACAAGGTATTTGGTTTAGTTGGGCATGGGTGAAAAGTCATATGGAGAAAATTGTGAGTTCAGTCATGGATATGCTGAATTCAAAATGCCTTTAAGTCAGCAAAGTCAAGCAGGCAGTGTTGTATATAAGATTCTGGAGTTCAGGGACAGAAATAGATGGTCACTATCAATAGATGTTATTTAAAATTTTAGGAGTTGATAAGACTTCCCAGAAATAGAGTATAGGGTGAGAAAAAGAAGTTTTAGATGAAGAAGTCCCTGAAGAACTCCACCATTTCAAGATTTAATAGAATATGAACCAGCAAAAGACATAGGAAATTGCTGGCAGAGAATTAGGAAGAAAATCTGGAAACAATGGTATCCTGAGCACCACTGGAAGGCAGTATTTCAAGAAAGAAGCGTCTACTGCAGCTGCAAGTAAGACGAGGTCAAAAGGTATCCCTGGATATGACAACAAGGCAGACCAATTCAGTGGGTGAGAAGGCCATAGTCAGATATTAAAAGGTGTTGAGGAGTGCTCTGGAATTGAAATTGAAAGGCGTGTGGCATTACCTGTGTTATAAAACAAATGATGGTCTGTTAAGCTCACTAAAATTTTTTTTCTTTGCTTGTACTCTTCTTTCTGCATGGAACATTCACTCCTCCTTGATCTCTTGATTCCTTACGTCATCTTTTCATGTCCAGGTTAGATAGGACCTCTCCTATAAAGCCTTTCTTAGCCTCTTTAAGAGTACAGATATTGTCTTATCCATTAGTGCATTCCTAGTTTTTAGCATAACAAATACTTTACTTATGTAACTAATAATCAAAGCATGGGGTTTGGAATCAGGCAGACCTGAAATTGAACACCTGTTTAGTTGCTTACTTACTGTGAGACCTTGTAAAGTGTATTTTATCCTTTATCCCTTTTTCCTCAGTTTTTTCATGAGCAAAATAAGTGGGTGAGGAGTGGTAATAATTGTACCTATCCCAAAGAGTTTCTATGAGTACTAAATTATATAATGCACAACAAAATACATATTAAAGTGCCTGACATTGCAAGCAATCAGTAAATATTAGCCATTATATCCATTGCTTTGGGATTATTTCCCTGGGCAGTTTTCAAGTGCCTTAATGATCTTCTCCTGTCCTTCATCTGATACACATCCCCATATCATATGCTGGATATTCACATTATGGAATCAGAATACTGTAATGTTGACTTTCTTTGTCCCAGGATTGATTATGTCAAGTGGCCAGGTCTGGAAGGAGCAAAGAAGGTTCACTCTGACAGCACTAAGGAACTTTGGTTTAGGAAAGAAGAGCTTAGAGGAACGCATTCAGGAGGAGGCCCAACACCTCACTGAAGCAATAAAAGAGGAGAACGGTGAGCATTGCATAAGACAAATGTGAGAGTCCGTGGCCCATTTGTTCATTGAACAGATACTTACTAAGTGAGTAAGTGCTTGTTCTATGCCCAGCAGTGTGCTAGGAATGGAAGATAGAACAGTGCACAACTTAACCACGACTCCGTCCTCAAAGAGTTTTAGAAGTAAATACGCAAAGATAGGCACTAAACACATTACTGAATTTAAGCCTTGGTCCACAGTTTGACTTCTCTGGAGTTGACTGAATACTAGTTGTATGTCAGACGCAGTGTAAGGTCATGTGGCCAGAGCCGCATATATGGTTCTCCACTAGGTATGTCTTATGCCATATAGAGTAGATTCTCAGTAGGAAATGGAGACAAATCTATCAGAAGGATCCATCTTGCCCTTCCTCCACCTTCAGGACAGCCTTTTGACCCTCATTTCAAGATAAACAATGCAGTTTCCAATATCATCTGCTCCATCACCTTTGGAGAACGCTTTGAGTACCAGGATAGTCAGTTTCAGGAGCTGCTGAAGTTATTGGATGAAGTCACATACTTGGAGGCTTCAAAAACATGCCAGGTAAGGCATATCTTGGTTCAGCAAATTGGGGACAATGTCAGACACATATGGGTTTTTCCTTTTAGTTTTTTGTGGGTTTTTGAAGCTAAAATATAACATTTCAAAACTGATTTCAACACAAACTTATTTGAAATCAGTCTGTTGACTTTAGTTTTTTAAATAATATGAAATATTTATATGCAAAAACCATTTCTAACATGCATGTAAGGTACAACATGTTATATGACATACGCCTATCCACCTGTTGTTCTTTTTAAAAAGAACAACAATATTGCCATTGCCCTTGAATCTCTCCTCACTGTGTCCTTCCCCAACTCGTCCATTTCCCTCCTCCCTCAAAGATTCTCTTCTGTATCCGCTTTCTTCCTCAACAAGTTGCTTTGAGATTCATCTGTGTTGGTTGCTCTTTTTTAGTGCAGATTAGTATTTCATTGTATGAATGTGCCACTTTTTGTCAATCTGTTCTGTACTGACGGACATTTAAGTTGTTTCCAAGTTTTGGATGCTATGAAAAAGTCTGCCATGAACATTCTTGTACAAGTGTTCTTGTGGTTACATCCACTCATTTTTTATATATGTATCTGGAAATAAAAGATGTTTAAAGATTGCCAAGCTCATTGCATTATTTGTCTGCCCATCAGCACTTCATATCATCAATCTTCTAATTCCATAGAATGTAGCTGTTTGGGGTTCAAACTCACTCCTCCCTTGGTGGGCCCTGCACCCCAATTTTTGTCCATCTAAGCCTTTGAGTCTTTGTCAAAAACTCTGCTCAGTTTCTTGGTTCCTCAGTCGCTTTTCTGAATTTGGAAGACATTTCTGGGAGCTGGGGGGCAGTGGAAGAAGTTGACCCCAAGTATTGAATTCATACCCTGGGCTTTCTTCTTCCCCTAAGTCTTATCCTGGAAACTTCCTCACTATCTTGGTTTGTATATATGTGTGTTTAAATGCATACACATGTATCTTTTCTTGGTGTTCTCAGTAGAAAGAGTGCCCTTGAATTATACAGTCTGCCATTATCAAAATTTTTTAAAATTTCCTTTGTTTAAAAAAAGACTCTATTTTTGAAAATTACAAATGTACATAAAAGAATACAATCATGAATCACTGTGTACTCCTCAATGAGCTCTAACAATTATCAACACATGGCCATTTTCACTGTGTCTGCATCTGTGCCCTACTACCACGTTCCCACTGTCCCTGAATTATTTTGGAGGAAATTATAGACCTCAATTATTTGATACATAAATATTTCAGCATATATTTCTAAAAAGATCCATTTTAACAAAAATAAAATACCATCGTGCCTGAAAAATATGAATAGTTATTTAATGCCTTCAAACACTCAGCCAGTGCTCAGATGTCCCCAGATGTCTCATAAGTATGTTTTTGGTGGCAAGCTGTTGGAGTGGTGACAAGTGGTCTGAGGCTGGATATATTTTTGACAGAGAGCTGAACTGTTTCACCAGAGGGGTGAGAGAGAAAAGAGGGGTCAAGGATAACCAAGATTTAAGTGTGAGCAAATAAAAGTGATAGAAAGAGAAGATGGTTTCTGTTGTCTTAAAAAGTGAAAAAAAGGCACCATGTTATCTGCATGATTGTTTTGCTTTTCTCAATTAGCTCTACAATGTCTTTCCATGGCTAATGAAATTCCTGCCTGGACCCCACCAAACTCTTTTCAGCAACTGGGAAAAACTGAAATTGTTTGTTTCTCATATGATTGAAAAACACAGGAAGGATTGGAATCCTGCAGAAACAAGAGACTTTATTGATGCTTACCTCAAAGAAATGTCAAAGGTGAGGAAACCAAAGTCATTTTGTATTTTCTTCTTACAGTACAAATAGGGGTGTATTAGTTTCCAGCTGCTGCTGTAACAAAGGATCACAAACCTGGTGCCTAAAATAGCACAGATTCATTCTCTCACAGTTTTAGATGTCAAAAGTATGAAATCAGCTTCACTGAGTTACAGGTAAGGTTTTGGCTAGGCTAGCTCTCTTTGGAGGTGCTGGAGGAGAATCTGTTTCTATTACTTTCCCAGCTTCTAGGAGCTGCCTATATCCCTTTGCCTGTGGCCACCTCCTTCATCTTCAAAGCCAGAAGCACAGCATCTTCTCTTCTCTCTGGTATCTGCTTCAATCCTGACATCCTTTCTCTGACTTTGACCCTCTTATTTCCCTCTAGTAAAGACTATTATGATAACACTGGCCCACTGGGATGTTCCAGGATAATCTGCCCATCTCAAAATCCTTAACCACATCTACAAAGTTCCTTTTTCCCTATAAAGTAACGTCCCTAGATTCCAGACATTAGGCTGTAGATGGGCATCTTTGTGGGTCATTATTCAGCCTGCTACAGGAGTAAAAATAAGGGCAATATTTCAGAAAATGTAGGGTAACATTAATGCAGGATTGATGATGCAATTACAGATAAAGATGGGGGTTAATGGCATTTGGTTTGAGGTCCTGTGAATGCCCAAATACTGCCCTTTCATCCCCCATCCCCTACTCTCTACTGTTATATGGAGGTATACACAAAGGGGGAACATAGCAGTTAATCCTCAAAGCTCTGTTCTATCATTAGTTGGGCCTGGACCCAATAAGCTATACCCTTTTCTCAGCCCCCATAGAGAACACAAGTAAAGCTGAGTTGGATACCAGAGTTTAAAGGCCAACTTTATTAAGGCCTGAGTTGAGCTTTTGCCTTCCCTTCTGTCTTGTACCTTTCACTTTCCAACATTACAAGCCAGAAGTAAAGAGGAAACCAAAATGGATGCATGACCTTTAACACAGTTACCCCTCTGGTTAACATGTATCTCTGTGTCAATACTGTCATCTTTACACATCAGGAATTGGGTCCTCCTTCTGGATTGGAAAGAATGGTGGATTTCTTTCCCTCTTATTTAACCTTATTGACATGACATTTATAGAAGTATTGTTTTCTCCTCAGAGGAGGAGACTCGCTATATGTTGTGCAGGTAAGGAAGGGACCATTAACATCAAGAGCAACATTGGACAAATTGAAGTTTCCAGAAGCTGATGTTAAAGATGACAGTATCATGAAGAATGCTTGTTAGAATCAGTGAGGTTCAAATTGGAAAGGAAAAGATGAATGAGGAGATACGAGAATTGTTGTTCATAAGAGGAATTCCATTTGTCTTTTCTGTTATCAGTACAAACATTTGTCGAGTATTTGCTATGCGTCCTTGCATTCATATAAATCATAATGCCCTCTTAAGGGGTGTGCACTCCTATTTCCAGTGTATAAAACAGGAAACTGAAGAACAGAGGTTAAGTGACTTGCCCTAGGTCATACAGCTGTTAATTGAAGTGGTTAATATTGGAAGCCAAATCTATCTTATTCACATCCCATTCTCCTTTCACTGTACTAAAAGCTTCCCCCAAATTACAGGCAAAAGAAAACAATTGTCTTGATTTTCATCCATCCAAAGGTGTCCAGCACTTGGGGAAGGACAGTACTAATGATATTGCTGTAATAAAAGTCTGCCTTCTGAAGAGGCCAAGGGAAAATTGTGTCTTTTGGGGACCTTTTCTTCCAAATTTCCTCCTAGGATGAAGCCCCTGTGTGTTACAGCAATCAGGAATCCTCTGAATAAACCAATAAATAACATTAAACATTGTCTTTTCTAGCACACAGGCAATTCTACTTCAAGTTTCCGTGAAGAAAACCTCATCTGCTGCACTCTGGACCTCTTCTTTGCTGGAACTGAGACAACTTCTACGACTCTGCGATGGGCTCTGCTTTATATGGCCCTCTACCCAGAAATCCAAGGTGAGCATGACAGTGAGTGAGCCTGGACCAGGACAGAATAGTGCCTCCTGGGATGTGCTGCCTGCAGTCAGAGCCAGAAGATCTCAATGTAGGATGAAAAGAGGCAGAATAGGCCAGGCGCGGTGGCTCAAGCCTGTAATCCCAGCACTTTGGGAGGCCGAGACGGGCGGATCACGAGGTCAGGAGATCGAGACCATCCTGGCTAACACGGTGAAACCCCGTCTCTACTAAAAATACAAAAACTAGCCGGGCGAGGTGGCGGGCGCCTGTAGTCCCAGCTACTCGGGAGGCTGAGGCAGGAGAATGGAGTAAACCCAGGAGGTGGAGCTTGCAGTGAGCTGAGATCTGGCCACTGCACTCCAGTCCGGGCAACAGAGCGAGACTCCGCCTCAAAAAGAAAAAAAAAAAAAGAAAAAAGAAAAGAGGCAGAACAGTCATGAGTGATGAGGTCTTGGAAACTGCACATTCTTCACATTTTCTGTCTGAACTGTGATGGGCCCAGGTAATACAAACGCGAGAGAGAATCCCTGTCCTCAAGAAGCTCAGAGGCAAGAGGGAAATCAATGAAGTCAATAGACATTGAGATAGTTCCAGGAAACAGTTACTTTCTGATGTGAAAGTCTAGTTGTGTCTTTCCCTTCTTTTAAGTGATGCCTTCCCATTTCCTCCTGAATAATGTTCAAACACCTTAGTCTGGTATATGTCACCCTCCGATATGCCTTCTGCATGTCTAGCCTTGGCCCCACCTACCCTCCATGGTGGCCTCAATAAGTGACATGTCATTTTCTTTGTAGTCTGTATTTATGGCTCTATGTCGTGATATATGCTTTTCCCTCTATTTGCCCAGTTTTCCTACATAGTAAACTCCTAGCTCTTCTTGAAGAATCTGTTCAAATACTACCTCTCTAAGATGTTTCTGCACTCCTCTAGGAAATTATTAACATTTTCTCCCTCCAGAGATGATGTAATGTGCCTTTATTACTAGGCTTATCATGTATTATTTCTATAGCTTCCCCACAGACTATAGTCCACTCAAGAATGATGTTCACATCATTTTTCTTCCTCCAGCTTCCAGAACAGTTTGAACATATGGGGGATGGGCACGCTTAACAATACAGTTTTTCCAATTGTGGGTAACCATTTATTAATGAGTCATAAAATCAATTTAGTGGATCAAGACCAACTTTTATTCTTAAGATAGAAATAGAAAAGATCACAGTGCTTCCCATGTACTAAGGTAAGTTTGTTTACAGCACTTTATTTTTTCATCTGTATCTGCATAATGTGTATATTTTATATGTGTGTATTTAGGTATATGCATCCAGGGTCATGCTCAGTTAAAACGGTTAGTAACCAACACACAAGCACTGTATGATTCCACTTCAAGAATAGTGAAATGCCTAGAGACACAAAGTAGAATGGTGGTGGCCAGAGGCTGAGGGAGGGGATATAGAGCTTTAGTTCTGCAAGATGAAAAAGTTCTGGAGAGTGATTGCTCGACAATGTGAATATATTTAATACTACTGAACTGTTCATTTAAAAATGCCAACATAGTAAATTTTATGTTATGGGTATTTTACCCCCAAATAAAATGTTTTTCAAAAATTATAATTTATTTCACTTTCAGGTAAAAAAAAAAAAAATATCCAAACTAGGCTTTGCAAAGTCATTAGGGTTCCCAACTCCTTCCAACTTGTTGCTCTGTTGTGATTAGAATGATGCTCTTGTTAGCACTCTGTAAGATAGCTTACCAATAGGCTTTCCACCAGTAGGAAGCGAAAGGGGAAAGGAAACGCATATCATTTCTTTAAGAACTTGTTCCAAGGATTAAACATCACTTCTGCTTACTTTCTATTAGCCAGAATTTAGTAATATGGTCACACTCAGTTACAATAGGACCTGGAAAATATATTCTTTAGCTGGGCAGTCAGGTCTCCAACTAAAATCTCTATTACTCTAGAAAAAGAGAAAAGAGATAAGACTGCTACAGTTTCTCTCACTGGGTAGGTGAGCACTCAACCAGTGAAAGAAACTGGTAGCAGTCCTATCTGGTCACACAAATCTCAAAACATCAGTTCATGTAAATCTCAAAACATCCTTAAGATGAAGGTAGATTTATCCTCTCTAATCAAATAAGGAAACTGAGATTTAAAGAGTGTAAGTAACTTGAGGCATCAATGTTGTAGAGCAAGTTTGCAATCCGATGGGTCTTACCTCAGGGCCCACTTTCCACTCTTACGTGTCTACCTGAGAAATTAGAGTCTGTAGATTTGCTACGGGTTGAATATTTGGGCCCACCCCAGCCCTAATGTGTATGTTGAAAGCTCATTCCCAGTGTGATGATATTAGGAGGTGGGGCCTTTGGGAGGTGATTAGCCTTCAGGAATGGGAGTAATACTGTTATAAAAGAGACTCCAGAGAGCTGCCTCACTCCTTCTACTATGTAAGGACACAGTGAGAAAGTGCCATTTGTATACCAGAAAGTGGGTCTCTACCAGACACCAAGTCTGCTGGGGTCTGATATGATAGAGTTTAGCCATGTTAATCCGGGTCATTCCATCCCATAGCCTAACCAGGCTCAAGGAGATTTACAGAGTTGGTAGTTTTCTGAATAAGCCTTTCAAAAAGTTAAGAACCATTTTATTTCTTGCAACCTGGTCAGTAATTTAAATACAACAGATGAGATCTTGGAGACCACTCATACCTCTTTATAATAAAGCATAAAAGCTTAAAAAATAATAGAACCCTTCCCTCTTTACCAGAAAAAGTACAAGCTGAGATTGACAGAGTGATCGGCCAGGGGCGGCAGCCGAGCACAGCCGCCCGGGAGTCCATGCCCTACACCAATGCCGTCATCCATGAGGTGCAGAGAATGGGCAACATCGTCCCCCTGAACGTTCCCAGGGAAGTGACAGTTGATACCACTTTGGCTGGGTACCACCTGCCCAAGGTAACTAAGCATGCTTAGCCCCACACCTTCAAGCCCATCTTTTAGATGGGGTGAAAACCTGAACTTGAGAAGTGACATTTATTCTTGTCCTAAGGAGTCATTTCAATGGAAGAGAAAGATATCTTATACCTGATATGATACTAGATTTTCTCCATGTGTCAACTAGATATAAATAGGTATTGTGGGGAGGGGAGCAGGAAGGATTCCTACGTTAAATATGTTTAGATAAAGACTGGCGTTTCTTTACTGTGGGGATTCTCAGTGTTTTCACTATGCTAATATGCATTGTGAGTCTGCGGGCACGCGACAGGCAGCAGTTCTAGGTCAGACTTTATCACAGAACAGTTTTCTTTGTTTTGGTAGAATATCTCATCAGACTAGGAATCTGCCAAACTTTGAGAAATTCTGCTTCATGATCCTGGGGTTCTAGAGAGTTGAAATGTGAAAGGATGTTTAAGACAACCTGGGACAACACCACATTAATGCTGGTGTTTTTAGCATAATATCCCCACAGGCATTTTTTCAGCTTTTTCTTATAGTTCTGTGATGTATTATTTATTTATTTATGTATTTATTTATTTATTTGACACGAAGTCTCGCTCTGTTGCTCCCAAGTAGCTGGGACTAGAGGCATGCGCCACTATGCCCAGCAAATTTTTATATTTTTAGTAGAGACGGAGTTTCACCATGTTGGTTGGTTAGGATGGTCTCGATCTCTTGACCTCATGATCCACCCGCCTCGGCCTCCCAAAGTGCTGGGATTACAGGTGTGAGCCACCACG
>NW_012111142.1:5862583-5864448 GCF_000951035.1 Colobus angolensis palliatus
CTGTGATGTATTATTTATTTATTTATGTATTTATTTATTTATTTGACACGAAGTCTCGCTCTGTTGCTCCCAAGTAGCTGGGACTAGAGGCATGCGCCACTATGCCCAGCAAATTTTTATATTTTTAGTAGAGACGGAGTTTCACCATGTTGGTTGGTTAGGATGGTCTCGATCTCTTGACCTCATGATCCACCCGCCTCGGCCTCCCAAAGTGCTGGGATTACAGGTGTGAGCCACCACGTTCAGCAGATGTATAATTTATTATCTTATAAGGAAGCCACTCTAAGCATGTGCAATATTCATTACTGGAAAGGGAAAGAAAGGAGCGAACATGTATTAAGCAATGATTATGTGTTGTGAACAATGTGGCCTCTTTCAAAATGTCTTACTCAATTCTCAGAGTAAGTTTATTCAGAAGAAGCTTGTTATTTCCATGTTATGGCTTGAGAAGTAGAGGCTCAGAAAAATTAGGTTTGCATGAGATCTCTCAACTATGAAGAGTTGGGATCTGGAAGCAGATTTGTTTTGTTTTTTTTGTATGACACCATTCTCCCTTCACAGGAAGTGCTTTACTTCCACTTTAAAAGCATCTCCCTGCTATTTTTTCAGTTGTTCTCAGTTAGATTCCCTGTACTCACAAGTGGAACTCTTTCTTTCTTTTTCTTTCAACTTTTGTATTAGATTCAGGCAGTATATACGTAGGTTTGTTACAAGGGGACATTGCATGATGCTGAAGTTTGGAGTATGACTGAACCATTACCCAGGTGACTGGCATAGTATCCAACTGGTAGTTTTTCAACCCTTGCCCCCGTCTCTCCTCCAGTAATCTCCAGTGTCTGTTGTTACTATCTTTATGTCCATGTCTATCCAATGTTTAGCTTCCCTTATAAGTAAGAACATGCAGTATTTCATTTTCTGCTTCTGCAACAAACAGAATTCTGATGTCACTCCACGCACCACACTTAGGATCTCTGCAGACAGCTATCATGTGCCCTCTAGTGCCCTCTCCCCACATTGCACGTTTTCAGTTCCTTTCCTTGCTTTCTAACCACTTTGGTCAGCCTCTATGGATCTATTCCAGTTTGTCTAAGTACCTCTGAGTGTGTCATACCTGTGGAAAATCTCAAGAAGTAGAAGCAGAAGAGCTTACCCATTGGACATTGCTTGGTTACTATCCCTGCAGAGCCAGGAAAAGCAGCTGTTACATTTACTATTTCGTTACTGATTGACCATCTAGTGGATAAAGGCTGAGGTCTAAATTCTGCAGGTGCTGTTTGCATTTTTCTAGCAATTTATTTAACTCAAGGAAAGCAGCTCAGCTCAACAGACTTCTGCCACTGATTTTTGTCAGCTTTAATAATCATCTTGGGAACTGACAAATTGAAATAAACGTGTGTTACACAGTCTACAAGCTATGACTTTGACGTCAAATAGACCTAGTTCAAATCATGGCTCTGCCTCCTCCCACTGTCTGACTCTGGGCCCGTTATTTTACCTCTCATAGCTTCAATTTCTTCATCCGAAAAAATGCATTTAAACCTACTTTACAAGATCCACGTGGAGGTAAAATAAGAGCATGCATGTAGGGCATTTAACCTAGTACTTAGTACAGAAAGTGCTTAAAATAGCAGTTATTGGCTGGGTGTGGTGGCTCACGCCGATAACCCCAGCACTTTGGGAGGCTGAGGCGGGTGAATCACCTGAGGTCAGGAGTTCAAGACCAGCCTGGCCAACATAGTGAAACTTATCTCTACTAAAAATATAAAAACTAGCCAGGTGTGGTGGTGGGTGCCTGTAATCCCAGCTACTTGGGAGGCTGAGGCAGGAAAATTGCTTGAACCCAGGAGACGGAGGTTGCAGTGAGC
>NW_012111142.1:5864988-5874955 GCF_000951035.1 Colobus angolensis palliatus
AAAGAAAGAAAGAAAGAAAGAAAGAAAGAAAGAAAGAAAGAAAGAAAGAAAGAAAGGTTATACTAATATTGAAAATTAATGATATAAATTCCTTGAATTAATATTATATTAATACGTTAATATTTGAATAAATTCAACAAACACTACATACCTGAAATGCTCAGGTCTGGCAAAACAACCCTGAGAAAATTAATCGTGCAAGTACATATTTAGAAACATGATAACTGCCCAAAGGAAAAAACGCACTGTGGTCTTTAAAAACACAGACTAGCCAGAGTGGTCAGGGAAGGCTTCCAAAAGGAAGTGATGTTTGAGCTGAGGATTAATGGATCATTAAGAGTTAGCTTGATGACAAAGTAGGGAGGAAGAACATTCCTGGCAAGGCAAGTAGAATTTAAAAAGAGTGTTGAACTAAGTAGGAACATGGCATGTTTGAGAAACTGAAAGAAGAGCCCTGTAGTGGGAGTGCAGGCAGAGGGAGAGAGTGGCCCAGACTAGGACCAGGTGATGAGTGTTTGCCCTGAGAGCAATGGGTAACTACTGAAGTGTGTCAAGTCCTAGGTATGAGCAGTGGGGGCTGTGGGGGTAGGGAGTGACATGACTAAATCATGCTGGAAACTCACTCTCTTCCAGAGTGTGAAGCAGATTGAAAGGGGCGACAGGATTTGGGGTATAGTTAGGAAACTGTAACAGGGGTCCAGGCAAGCCAGGAAGAAGTCTGGACTAAGTGGGCATGGTGGACATGGAATGGAGGTGAAAGTAACATTGACCAGTCTCGCTGATGGGTTGGATAAAGGCAGAGTAAAGGAAAAGCTCCCTCTGGGAACTCCTGTGTTTCTTAGTATATACCTGGGTGGACAGGGGCTCCTTTCATGGGTCTACCTGATTCTATTACTAAACCTACTGTGGGGAGTGGGGTGCCGTGTACTAGACATTGGAGGAGAGAGAATGGCAAAGCCAAGATGAATGAGATGTCTTTTACCTTTGTAGAGCTGCCATCGTTATAGCTTCACTGAGCAGCTAGGTTGGTTTTGGTACACTGCAGACTGACTGCTTTATTATTCTCTCATCAGTGTATTCACGTCCCCTCCCTCCAAGACGTACCTAAACTGACCTGTCCCTGTAAGGAAGATCCATCCCGCACTCAAGAGTAGCCAAACATCCCTGTTAAAATTCCCAGCAGGGAAATCCAATCTAATTTGTAGGCTGTCCCAAACAAAGAGGAGGGTCCTGGGTTGGGGGACACAGGAGACTGTATACTGCAGTTGGGGAGGGTGGGGCAGTTCAGAGTATGTTCAGCCTCCGGCATGGAAGCCCGAGGATGACCACCCTCTGCATAGGTGTGCTTTTTCATGGGTCAAGCCTTGCCTGAGTCTCTGCTGCTTTCTCTAGGGGACCATGATCCTGACCAATTTGATGGCGCTGCACAGGGACCCCACAGAGTGGGCCACCCCTGACACGTTCAATCCAGAGCATTTTCTGGAGAACGGACAGTTTAAGAAAAGGGAAGCCTTTATACCTTTCTCAATAGGTAAGTTGTAGTAAACAGGCATGTGGGAGTCCAGGGCCCCTCTCCCAACGCTCCCCTGCTCTCTCCCTGTATTCCCTTGCTTTCATTGGAATGTCTCCAGACAGCCTGGCCAGTGCAACTCACTCCATCTTGCTGTAGGGGGCAGCCCTGGGATTTCCAGGGCTGGGTGTTGCTTCAGCCTGCCCTTACTTCCTAAGCCCTCCATTGCCTCTGCTGGAGATTTCAGCTTTCCTGTGTTCTGTCCTCTGAAACACTGGGGACAGAGACCCAGACTCCACTTCCAGCTCACAAAGAAGATTGGGTGCTGCTTTTTGTTTGTTTGTTTGCTTTTTGTTTTTTGTTTTTTTGAGACGTAGTTTCACTCTTATTGCTCAAGGCTGGAATGCAATGGCATGATCTCAGCTCACTACAACTGTGTCTCTCAGGTTCAAGTGATTCTCCTGCCCCAGCCTCCCAAGTAGCTGGGATTACAGCCATGCGACACCATGCCAGGCTAATTTTTTGTATTTGTAGTAGAGACAGGGTTTCACCATGTTGGCCAGGCTGGTCTCGAAGTCCTGACCTCAGGTGATCCACCCATCTCAGCCTCCCAAAGTTGTGGGATTACAGGCGTGAGCCACTGCACCTGGCGGAGTGCTGCCATCTTTACTAAATTTTAAGATGTCCTCAGTTCTTTTTAAGGACTGCCCACTCACAGAGAAATAGAGCTGATCTATAATAAGGAGATAGAGAGGGACAAGGGGAAGGAGAAACTTATTTGCCACATGGGCATCAGTCAGTGGCTTCACTAGATTAGATTCTACTCTCTAAGTATGCCCTTGGAAAGGTTCTTTGGCCTTTGTAATTTTAATTCATTTTAAAAAATCTAATTAATACATTTATATAATATGTAACTTGAAAATTAAGAAAGAATTTTCAAGAATTTTTCTCCTGTTTTTAAGATAACCAGGTCCAAAAATATATTTTTAACTCATGACATTGAAAAATCAATAACAAAAATTCTTAGTATGTTCCAGGTTTGAGTTAGATATGTTGCATAGTTTATTTCAAATAATTTCACAATTCTTTAGTTCCATCAGTATTTATTGAGCATCTATTATGTGTCAAGCATTCAGCCCTGGTGATATGACAATGAATGAGTGAAACAGAAAACAAAACAAAACCAAACAAAACTGCTCCCATGGTGCATATGTTCTAGTGTAATCATGTAAAGTTTATGTTACTATAACCACTTTAGTGATGAGGAAAGTGAAGCCTAACCCAGTATAGAAACTGAAGTCGTAAAACTCATGTGGCAGAGCTAGGATCAGTGTCGATCAGATTTATCAAAAACTAAAATGTGTGTTCTTCCTAACACTATCTACTGAAAATAACTAAATGCTACACAGACTTACTCTGTGGAATGCATGATAGTTTTCTTATTGTTCATTTAAAATACATATTGATGTTCTGAGACAAGATCATTTTGCTGAGGATGACCCTAAGGCTCAGAAAGGACAGAAACAGAATGACCCATGTTGGTATGACTCTGAAGCCCATGCTCTCCCCCTGTGCTGTCTTGCCTTAGATGTCTCTGGGCTGATTCTGATGATCAATGCTGTCTTTGTCTTTCTTCATCTGATCCTGTCACCTCCGCTCACACTGGACAATTCACTTCGAATGTGAAAGCTGATATAAGATGCAGGAATATCTTCCAGTCTTCCTGTCTACGATAGTTTCAAATTTTGTATTATAGCACAAAGTTTCAGCTATTATGTTCCAATTATTATAATTAATTATTCCTGTTCTTTGACTCTTGCACAACATCCATGTGGAAATGCTAGAAATGTGACCTTCTCTGCATTCCACAAAAATGCTTCACCTAATGCCATCTGCAACTGTGATGAGAGGAATCTTATTAGAAGGCCATGGCTTTAAAAGGAAAAAGGATACTCTGGGCTAAGCAATGCCTGGATACCTTTTCTTCATATCAGAGAAGCCTCTTTCTCAGAGTTGCTTCATGTCTCCTGTTTTTAAAAAATTATCTTATCTGAATTAGCAGTAGTCTTTTTAAAAACTATACGCAGTGACTCACTGCTGCTTTGCTATTGAGAGTTGTATTGCACCCTCTTAGAGACTTCATTTGCAAGAAAATTGTCTAATTTAATCCTTACAACAGCCCAGTTATTAATAGGCAGGAAATGGATTGGGATCTCTTTTTAATTTAAGATAACTAAAAATAAGAGAGAGTTGTTTCTTATCCAAGATCATATGCTCGAGGAATTTGCAGAACAGGACCTAAAACTCAAGTTTTTATACTTCTAGTCTAGTGTTCTCTCTAGTAAGACTAGAATGTAGCTTACTTCCCCATTTAAAGGCCTCTCTACTTTAAGATTCACTAATTTCATAACACATGCATCAGTTAGCATATTGCTACATAACAAACAGTCCAAAACTCTGCAGCTTAAAATAGTAAGCATGAATTATTGCTCACAAGTCTGTAAGTCAGATATGTAGCTCTGCCAATCTTGGCTCGGCCCCCTTGGTCTCTCTGATCTTGACTAGAGGTTAGCAGGCTGATGGTTGATCCAGGATATCTTCAGTTCGGACACTGAGGCCCTTTACATTATCCCTCATCCTCCAGCAAGCTGCCTTGGCTTAGTCACATGGTGGTGATAAGGTCAAAAGAGGGAGAATGGAAGTACACAGGCCTCTTAAGGTCCGGACTGGGAACTGACACACCATCACTTCCATTGCATTATGTTGGCCGATGCCAGGCATAAGGCCAGCCCCAGTTTAAGGGGAGGGGATATTACTACAATTTTTGATGGGAAGAGCTATGACATCACATTACAAATGATGTGGATCCAAGGAGAGGGGGAAATTGAGGCTGCTTTGTTCTTACCATCTCTTTTTCTGAGAAGAATGAAATTCACAGAAGGCAAGCAATATATCTGGGGTGTCCCACAGAAGATGTGATAGGATGAGGACCAGTTAAATGGATCAGGAGATAGAAATCTGAAGAATCCAAAGGATTAACAAAACATCAACACAACTGTCTTTTTAATCACATGCCCACTCTTGGCACGCAGTTGCTTTTCCTTGCTGTTCCTTTACTCTTGGTAAAGAGTCCTCTAGAGGACCCTTCCGAAGTCCTCACTTTACAAGATGTAACAGCTTCTAAAGTGTGCATAATCAGGACAGGTTTCAAAGTTTTACTGCAAATTTATATTTACTTTTCCCCTTTTAAATGCTTCCTGTTTGATCCATCAAAGCAGGAAGCAACTTCATGAAATACATGAACCCAGTTCCTCTCTTTCCAGTGAAAATCTTTAGATTCTAGGAGATAGGGCTGGAAAGAACTTTGCCAAAAATGTAGGTCAATTCTTTCATTTTACTACTGAGGTAACTGGCCTATTTGGTTAGTGATAGTTTGTGGAAGCAGCAGGGATGGGAGCCAAGTTTCCTTTCTTCCAGGCCAAAGTTTGACACCTAACAGTCCTAGTTTTCATGCTTTCAAAAGCAAATTCATACTTGCCATTACATTGGGATCCTTGCCTAGCCATGCAACATAGTTAGGAGAGAATTTATTTCATGTATTTGACAAATGAGATAAGTTTAGCTTTGCGAGAATGAATGGTTTACTAATAGTCACACAGTTGGTTACTGATGAAGCCAGTTCTTTAATCCTGGTTCCTGACTTGCTAGGTCCAGTTTGCCATGATATATGGATTCTTTTAGGAGAATCGTGGGTATATTTACAATAAACTGATTTGGTATCATTTTAACCTGTTGCTAATTGTACTAGTTGTGATGGATAAAGAGATAAAGGTGAAGGGAACAGAGTTAGACACACACTGGTGGGAAACACAGGCACAAATAATATAATAATGATATAACCATGAAGCACGTTTGCCTTTACTAAGCACTTTTGCATATATGATCTAACTTTATTTCCTTAACCACCTGTTACAGACAGAGGACAAAACTTAGGCATGCATACATTTCCAAGAATATTAAATTACATGGGAAAATATAAAGCAGTAAAAGCAGCATATAGAATTGACTACAGGGAATCATATTTGTTATGATGTACAAAGAATCTCCACAAGGACAATGAGGAAATATGTTAAAATGTTGACAATGGTTTTGTCTAGATTATGGGATTACAAACATTTTATGGTTTTGTTTTTATACTTTTCTTTGTCATGCTTTTTTAAATTATTGCTGTGAATATGTATTACTTAGGGAGAAAGTAAGCTATTAAAAATGCACACAATAGAGATGGCGGTAGTGACTTGTGTGGGGTAATGTAGCCCAAGTGGGGCAAGGAGGACATTCACACAGGGGAGGGGGTGGTGGAAGCTGAGAGCTGGTCTCAGAGCACAAATGGTATGAGGTGGAATCTGCACAGGGTGGATGTGGCAGTGATGAGGGGTAAATTATATACAAGGGATACTGATCCAATAAATAAATATATTGAGGATAATGAGAGGAAGTTGCAAATAAAGAAAGGGAGAAAATCAAACTTTGTGGTGTTGGATTGGAATCTGATGTAATCTATAATGAACTCAGATTTTCAATAGATGAGTCAATAAATATAGAAATGTAGATGTAAATATGGGTGTGTGTGTGTGTATATATATACACACACACACATATATAATGTATACACACACAGTTTTGGACACATACCCACATTATATACATACATATATTCCTTAGCTCTGGCCACTGATATGAGCGAGGGGCAACAACATCTGGAGCGCAATGAGCGTGCCTAATGCCCAGATCTTGATTTCTACATGTTATTATCCACTAAAAGAAACCAGGACTTTTGGAAAAAATGGCTGATTCCAGGGCTGGGGAAGGGAAAGTATAGGATCAACCTGGAATAGATTGTTGTGCCAAAAGTCAGGAAATGACAGCTTGAATGGGCGTCTAATGGTCAAATCTGGAATATTTTGAGCATCAGAACAAGTAATGATAGTAACAGATTATAACCCTTTGAATAAAAACAGGAATCCCTTGAATCCAACTGATATCAATAAATGAGTGAATAAATAAATGGGGAGGGGAGCAAGCATTTCCTTTAGTAGACTGCTAACTAATAAATGTGGAAGAAATGACAGAATTTTAAAAATCGCAATTTGGTAGCTATCAGCAATTAATAATATGGTCAAGAAATAGCAATGGAAAAGAGTGGATCACAGTTTAATGAGAATGGTTTGTTGACATAGTTTCAAAGTACTTATTAGTTACAGAGAAAAAGAATAATTTTACCAGAGAACTTGGCAGACACCACCTTAATCAAGTGATTACCAATAATGTCACACATCAAAATTGTACAGCACTTGCTAGGATAAAATGAGAAGAACACAGTATCACCTTGGTGATATTCCTACCAAAACTGCAAAACTTCACAGCCTGAATCCAATCATGAGGCAGCATAAGAGGCATTTACAAAACAACTACTGGTCTGTAGTCTTTAAAAAGGCCAGTGCCATGAAAGTTGTATAAAGAGTGAGGACTTATTCCAGACTGAAGGACTAAGGTGACATGACAGCTAAATGTAGACTGTGATCCTGTACTGGCTGTACCGGACCCTTTTCTAATGAAGGACATTGGGACAGCTGGTAACCCTGAATGGGACCTCAGGAGAAGATGTTGGTCATTCATCAGTGTTAATTTCCTGGCTTGGATGGTTGCATTTTGATTATGTTGGAAAATGTCCTTCTTTTTAGAAAATACATACTGAAGATTTCATGGGTAATGTAGGCAATGTACTCCCAAACAATTCAGGAGAGCCAGGTTCTTTGTCTTATCTCTCCAAGTTTTTTGTACATTTGAAATTATTTCAAAATAAAAGGTACATTATGGAAAGTATCACAGTAAAGAATTGTAATATACAGAAAGCTGTTTGAGTAATGCTACCACCCAAAAGGTTTTCTTTAAAGGTCATCTTTTAAATTGTATTCTTCTGTTTTTTGAGAATTAACCAGATCCAGTTAATAATAAGCAATTGTACAGCTATGTTTTTTATTACCTAGGTGACATGTTAAAATACTTTGTTTTGAGGTATAAATTATTAAATTATTTGGCCTATTTGGATTCAGCATGTAGCTCACACAATATATAAAGTTTTCATCTTAAACACGTATTCATTTTTACTAATATGCACACGTACATTTTCACTGATGCCTAGAGAGGTTAATTTGCCCCAATCACGTGGCTAAGAGGTAGGAGAAGCTGAACTGAATCTCTGTCCTTCTGCCTCCAGTTCATCCACACATAACAGGGAGTGGGATGAGGTCAGGACGGTGTTAGGTATCAGCTGTGGAGACCAGGACCCAGCCTTGGGCCACACTGTAGAAGAAATGCCTGCAAAGGGAAAGGGCCACTGTGCATAAAAAGAACCATTGAAGGACGAAGGCCAAAGCAGTCACAATATAGAGGGCCACCCGTGCCAGTAGGTCCCCCGTGATTAAGGACGAAAAGTGGCACAGGGAAAAGATGACTTATACCTTAGGAACTCTGCTCTGACATTTAATTCCTTATATTTTCAACAATTTTTTTAGGGATTGAAAAAGTTAACATACTTGGTTGTTTTTGTTGTCTTTTTTTGTCATGTTTGTTAAATTCTTTTTTTAAAGCTCTTAGGCTAAACACCCCCTTTCTAGGTCAGCCCACGCCTTCCACTTCTATGGTCCTACACCCTGCAACTTCGCCCTGGAAGCTCGCATGCCAGACCCTTGACGGCATTTGACATTGTGTTCCTGGACTTCTGCTTTCTATGCATTGATGCATTGATGAACCCAAGTGGTTGTCAGACTTAAATAAGCTGCTGGCCATAACACCCTGGGGCCTACAGGCCCTCCCTCTGCTCCAGTTTTTTGGGATATGATTGAGGACATCTATCTCTGCTAGGCACAAATGCCACCTGAGAAGATAACCCGTCTTTTGATTTTGTCTTACAGGAAAGCGGGCATGCCTCGGAGAACAGTTGGCCAGGACTGAG
Source organism: Colobus angolensis palliatus (assembly GCF_000951035.1). NCBI lineage: Eukaryota > Metazoa > Chordata > Mammalia > Primates > Cercopithecidae > Colobus > Colobus angolensis. Next base: position 5,873,517 of record NW_012111142.1, read on the forward strand.
CTGTTTATTTTCTTCACTTCCCTTGTGCAAAAATTTACCTTCAGGCCCCCAAACAATGAGAAGCTGAGCCTGAAGTTTAGAATGGGCATCACTGTTTCCCCAGTCAGTCACCATCTCTGCGCTGTTCCTCGGGTGTGATTTTGCTAAGAAAGAAAGGGGCTTTTTAATGATTGCCATTCTAACTGGTGTGAGATGGTATCTCATTGTGGTTTTGATTTGCATTTCTCTGATGGCAAGTGATAATGAGCACTTTTTTCATGTGTCTACCAGCTGCATAAATGTCTTCTTTTGAGAAGTGTTTGTTCATACCCTTTGCCCACATTTTGATGGGGTCATTTGTTTTTTTCTTGTAAATTTGTTTGAGCTCTTTGTAGGTTCTGGATATTAGCCCTTTGTCAGATGAGTAGATTGCAAAAATGTTCTCCCATTCTGTAGGTTGCCTCTTCACTCTGATGGTAGTTTCTTTTGCTGTGCAGAAGCTCTTTAGTTTAATTAGATCCCATTGTCAATTTTGGCTTTTGTTGCCATTGCTTTTGGTGTTTCAGACATGAAGTCCTTGCCCATGCCGATGTTCTGAATGGTATTGCCTAGGTTTTCTTCTAGAGTTTTTATAGTTTTTGGTCTAACATTTAAGTCTCTAATCTATCTTTAATTAATTTTTGTATAAGGTGTAAGGAAGGGATCCAGTTTCAGCTTTCTACATATGGCTAGTCAGTTTTCCCAGCACCATTTATTAAATAGGGAATCCTTTCCCCATTTCTTGTTTTTGTCAGGTTTTTCAAAGATCAGATGGCTGTAGATGTGTGATATTATTTCTGAGGGCTCTGTTCTGTTCCATTGGTCTGTATCTCTGTTTTGGTACAGCACCATGCTGTTTTGGTTACTGTAGCCTTGTAGTATACTTTGAAGTCAGGTAGTGTGATGCCTCCAACTTTGTTCCCTTGGCTTAGGATTGTCTTGGCAATGTGGGCTATTTTTTGGTTCCATATGAACTTTAAAGTAGTTTTTTCCACTGTGAAGAAACTCATTGGTAGCTTGATGGAGATGGCATTGAATCTGTAAATTACCTTGGGCAATATGGCCATTTTCACGATATTGATTCTTCCTCTCCATGAGCATGGAATGTTCTTCCATTTGTTTGTGTCCTCTTTTATTTCACTGAGCAGATTAAAAAGTCAGGAAACAACACGTGCTGGAGAGGATGTGGAGAAATAGGAACACTTTTACACTGTTGGTGGGACTGTAAACTAGTTCAACGATTGTGGAAGAGAGTGTGGTGATTCCTCAAGGATCTAGAACTAGAAATACCATTTGACCCAGCCATCCCATTACTGGGTATATACACAGAGGATTATAAATCATGCTGCTATAAAGACACATGCACACATATGTTTATTGTGGCACTATTCACAATAGCAAAGACTTGGAACCAACCCAAA
>NW_012111142.1:5875505-5902095 GCF_000951035.1 Colobus angolensis palliatus
GAAAGAAAGAAAGAAAGAAAGAAAGAAAGAAAGAAAGAAAGAAAGAAAGAAAGAAAGAAAGAAAGAAAGAAAGAAAGAAAGAAAGAGAAAGAAAGGGGCAAGGAAAGTAAGAAGACATGGCATGTGTTTTGAAGTCACTGATGCCTGCTCAGGTGTAATGGGACAAAATGAAAGTGACTTTGAGGAATGATCAGAGGAATTTGACTCAGAAAAAACTAGATCCAAATCCCAGCTCTACTGTCTCCTCCAAATTAGCCTTGGGAAAATCATTTACATGCAAAATAATTTACCTTTTTATCTAGGAGATGAAAAGAGGATAATGATTCCTTCCATAAAGAAAGTTCTTGTAAGAATCAAAAGAAATGGTGAGCTTTAAGTGGTTTGTAAACCATGAGGCACGTCATAAAAGTTCTATCTGTAGTGTGCCTCCTTCCTGCTTCCTCCGTGAGATATGTATTTGCTTCTGACCTGTTGAGAAGCTGAGGTCAAAGTGGTGCAAAATAGTTGATAAGAGTTAAAAGTGGGCCCTAGGAGTAGTCACGGAAGTGAGCTATGAAGGCTCCCCAATTTGGTAGTACTGTTCATGCTTTATTTTGTTTCTGTCTCAAACTGATCCTTTGATAAGTCAGCATGGCAGGTTTTATTACTCATTTAGAGACAAGGAAAGCAAGTGTCATTGAAACAGTTTCTGTGGTTTACATAAGCACACACCCAAGGCCAAGTGGGATGTGACCACAATTAACCAACCTGGGAAACAGGTTTCAGGAACAAATGTGGAAATATTTTTCAACCTTAACAATACCTTCTTGCCTTTAATCCTCCATCAGACACTTATTCCTATGTTGTTTCACACTGGCTTTAACGATGGTGGGTGTGATCTTCTCTTGCAATTAAGATTGTAAGCTTTTTGTGGCTAATATTACCAGCCTAAACTCCCTGGGCCCTGTTTTGTTATTGTGGTGGTGGTTGTTGTTGTTTGAGATGGAGTCTTGCTCTGTTGCCCAGGCTGGAGTGCAGTGATATGATCTTGGCTCTCTGCAACCTCTGCTTCCTGGGTTCAAGTGATTTACCTGCCTCAGCTTCCCTAGTAGCTGTAATTACAGGTGCATGCCACCATGACTCGCTAATTTTTGTATTTTTAGTACGGATGGGGTTTTGCCATGTTGGCCAGGCTGGTCTAGAACTCCTGACTCAAGTCCACCCACTTCGGCTTCCCAAAGTGCTGGGATTACAGGTGTGAGTCACTGTACCCGGCTGACCTAGGTATTTTATAGCAGGGAAACAGAAATGCCAAAATCCTGCTCACTCTTTCTATGTGTGGCTGCTGAAGGAAGGTAAGGATTATAAAGTAGAAGGCCAGGTAACTCTGATAGTACATGAAGTTTTGACCCCAATACCAATGCAAACAAATGAACTCCCTGGGAACCTGGGCTAAGCCTTATAAAAAGATCATTTTTCCTAAAGTGGTGTCTTAGTCTGTTTTCTGTTGCTATAACAGAATACCTGAGACTGGATATTTATAAAGAAAAGGAGTTTATTTGTGTCACATTTCTGTAGGGTGGGATGTCCAAGGGCATTGTGGCAGCTTCTAGTGAGGGCTTCCATACTGTGTCATCACATGGCAGTAAAGCAGAAGGACAAGGAGGTGGATGCAAAAGACAGAAAGCAGGAGGTGCCAGGCTCACTTTTATATCAGCCCACTCTCACGACAATGAACCCACTCCCATAACAATGACATCCATCCATTCATGAGGCCATGGTCTCATAACCCAGTCTCCTTTCATTAGGCCCCACGTTCCAACACTGCAGCATATGCACCGAGTTTCAAAATACGTTTTGGAGAGGACAAACATCAAAACCACAGCAAGTAGTTAGACCTAAGTAATTTAAATAGCTTAAAAGAAAATGGGCCATGAAGTCACAGGGCTCTTTCTTCCTGTTGCTTGGGATTCAGAGAAAAGCCAATTAAATTGATGCTGTGAGAAAGGGAAACAGAAAAGGATGGGAGGAATGTTTGACTGCTGCTAAGCTAGCTGGGGAGCCAAGAAAAGGGTATGTCTGGACGACATGGTTGGGTTTTTAATGTGTAGGAGGGGGCTTTGATCTTTTCCTAGTAAAAGAAAAAATGGAGGTGAGAGCCCCACCTATGTGCATTTTTTTTTTTTTTTCTGTAACCCACCAGAAATTTGCATCTCTAGAAAACAGGCCAAGTGGTATTCTGAGAATAAAACCAATCAAATCAGGCTTTGAACTTGAACTTCTCAAACATCCAGGACTTCCATTTTTCACCAATCAGATCACCCAAGTAGGAGACTCAAATGGACACTGGCCAAAATACATCGTGTGTCTCACTTTCCTCATTTGTAAAATGAAGGACTTTGTTGAAGTCATCTCTGAGTTCCATTTCTACTCTGCTGTGCATCTTCTGTGACTCTAGATGGGCAGTACACACCTGTTACTTGGGGAAATAAGTGTGAAAATACTGGGAACTCATCCTGACCTGATAAATGCAATGGGACCCTGGGCCAAATAGGATGTGAGCACAATTAATCAGAAACCATGGGGAATAGATGACTGTGAGTAACTGAAGAAAATATCTCTTTTTTCTCAAAGCTCGTGGAAAGGCTCTAAAATATGAGCCCCCGTTTTGTCCAAACACTTCCTGTCCCACACAAATATTTTGTTCTGTATGCACTCTTCTAACTCTCTTTTTCTTCCATCTATTTTGGAAGCTCCAGGGCCCCTGACCCCCTTGTCTTTTGTCAGTGCCTGATGACACATGGTGTGCAAGCAATATAACATGAGCTGTGGTATCATGGATGAGGCATGGATTTACCAAAAGGCACCCAGGCTGTGGATCTTCTCTCTACCACTCTCCTACAAAGAGATGCAGACACATGCATGCTGCAATATAAATTTAAAAGCAGGTTAGAGGTTGAGGGACTTATAGCAGAGGAGGAGCAGGACGCACAGGATACCCTGAGTTGTTAGGAAAGTGTGCCTGAGTCAGGCATAGTGGGGCTGCATGCACCCAGGAGAGGTCCAAGAGGGGGACTGACCTCATAGTGCCTGATATGGTTTGACCATGTCCCCACTCAAATCTCATCTTGAGTTTTAGCTCCCATAAATCCTATGTGTTGTGGGAGGAACCCAGTGGGAGGTAATTGAATCATGGGGGCAGGTCTTTTCCATGCTACTCTCATGATAAGAATAAGCCTCAGGAGATCTGATGGGTTTATAAAGGGGAGTTTCCTGCACATGTTCTCTTCTCTTGCCTGCTGCCATGTGAGATGTGCCATTCACTTTCCACCATGATTGTGAGGCTTCCCCAGTCCTGTGGAACTGTGTGAGTCCTTTAAACCTCTTCTTTTATAAATTGCCCGTTCTCAGGAATGTCTTTGTCAGCAATGTGAAAAGGGACTAATACAGTAAATTGGTGCCAGTAGAGTGGGGCGCTGCTGAAAAAATACCTGAACATGTGGATGTAAATTTCGAACTAGGTAACAGGCAGATGTTGAAATGGTTTGGAGGGCTCAGAAGACAGGAAAATGTGGGACGGTTTGAAACCTTCTAGAGACTTGTTGAATGACTTTGCCCAAAATGCTGATAATGATATGGACAATGAAATCCAGGCTGAGGTGGTCTCAGATGGAGATGAGGAACTTGTTTGGAACTGGAGCAAAGGTTATGTTTTAGCAACGAGACAGGCAGCATTTTGCCCCTGCCGTAGAGAGTTGTGGAACTTTGAACTTGAGAGAGATGATTTAGGATATCTGGCAGAAGAATATTTCTAAGCAGCAAAGCATTCAAGATGTGACTTGAGTGCTGTTACAGGCATTCAGTTTTATAAGGGAAGCAGAGCATAGAAGTTTGGAAAATTTCCAGTCTAACAACGTGACAGAAATGAAAATCCCATGTTCTAAGGAGTAATTCAACTGACTGCAGAAATTTGCGTAAGTAAAAAAGGAGCTGACAATGGGAAAAATGTCTTTAGGGACTGTCAGAGGTCTTCACAGCAGTCCCTCCCATTACAGGCCTGGAGACCTAGGAAGAAAAGATGGTTTTGTGGGCTGGGCCCAGGCTCCCTCTGCTGTGTGCAGCCTGGGGACTTGGTGCCCTGAATTCCAGCTGCTCCAGGCATGACTGAAAGGGGTCAAGGTACAGCTCAGGTCATAGCTTCAGAGAGTGCAAGCTGCAAATCTTGGCAGCTTCCACATGGAGTTGAGCCTGTGGGTGCACAGAAGTCAAGAACTGAGGTTTGGTAACCTCTGCCTAGATTTCAGAGGATGTATGGAAATACCTGGATGCCCAGGCAGAAGTTTGCTGCAGAAGTGGAGTGCTCATGGAGAACCTCTGCTAGGGCAGTATGGAAGAGAAATGTGGGGTTGAAGCCCCCACACAGAGTCTCCACTGGGGCACTGGTTAGTGGACCTGTGAGAAGAGGGCCACTGTCCTCCAGATCCCAGAATGGTAGATCCACTGACAGCTGCACCATGTGCCTGGAAAAGCTGCAGACACTCAATGCCAACCTGTGAAAGCAGCCAAGAGGGAGGCTATCCCTTGCAAAGCCACAGGAGCCGAGCTGCCCAAGACCATGGGAACCCACCTCTTGCATTAATATGACCTGGATATGAGACATGGAGTCAAGGGAGATCATTTTGGAGCTTTAAGATTTGACTGCTCTGCTGAATTTTGGACTGGCATGGGGCCTATAGCCACTTTGTTTTGGCCAATTTCTCCCATTTGGAACATTGGTATTTACCCAATGCCTGTTCTTGCATTTTACCTAGAAAATAACTTGCTTTTTATTTTACAGGCTCATAGGCAGAAGGGACTTGCCTTGTCTTAGATGAGACTTTGGACCATGGACTTTTGAGTTAATGCTGAAATGAGTTAAGACTTTGAAGGACTGTTGGGAAGGCATGATTGGTTTTGAAATGTGAGGATGTGAGATTCTGGAGCAGCTGGGGTAGAATGATATGGTTTGGCTGTGTCCCCACTCAAATCTCATCTTGAATTGTAGTTCCCATAATTTCTACATGTTGTGGGACGGAGTGTGAGATAATTGAATCATGAGGGTGGGTCTTTCATGTGCTATTCTTGTAATAGTGAGTTCTCACAAGATCTGATTATTTCATAAAGGGGAGTTTCCCTGCACAGCTCTCTTGTCTGCTACCGTGTGAGATGTGCCTTTTGCCTTGCACCATGATTGTGAGACCTCCCCAGCCACTTGGAACTGTGAGTCCATTAAACCTCTTTCTTTTGTAAATTGCACATTCCTAGGAATGTCTTTATCAGCAGCATGAAAATGGACTAATACAGTACCCTACATATTTACAGACAGGAGGCAAGGACAGCTTCCTGGGTGAAGACACGGCTTTGTTAGAATGGGGAAACTTTGGACACCCCTAGTGTCAAGCTGTACTCCCCTTGAGCTCAGTCAAGCCTGCTGAGCCAACTTTTCTCTAAGCCACCTAAAGGAAAGAGGTAGGGTGCTAGTTATGAGTGTCCCGGCTTGTCCTGATTTGTCACTCCACAGCCCCTTACTGTGACTTTGAGCAAGACATTTAAACCTTCAAGCCTCCAATTTCTTCCTCTAAAACAGTACCTCACTATGTGGTAATAAGGATAAATATGAAAACATGAAATTCTGTCTGTGTAACAGGTTGAAGGGGAATAAGACTCATTAGAATGCAAGACAAACGTGGTTTTATTTCCACTTCACCCCACCACCACAGTCTGTGAACTATATCTGTTTTGCCTCTGAATGAAATTTCAGGCAAGGTTCATTACATTTCTGATACGACAAACATCCCTGTCCTCACCGTCCTTCCTAAGTGTCATTTTGGCCCTTACAATTTGCAGTCCAATAAATATACAATTTATATAACTCCATACATTCACTGATTTAGCTTCTCTCAACTCAGTTTTAGAACTGGAAGGTTTCCAGGCTGGGTGGGCAGGGGCTTGCCAGCCCTTCTCTCTGGTCCAGTGCTCCCTCCTTCATGGGCATTCCTACCTCATCCACCACCCACCCCATCCCACCAGGGCCCCTCATGTGCAGCACCTTTGATGTGGACAGTGTTTTTTCCTTAGCTTAACATTGCTCTCCCACTCTGGGGCATCTGCCAGTGCAGCTCCTCTTCAGGACACATTATCCCTCCAGGACTCCTCTTGTTGGGATCCAAGACAGCCCCATGCTGGCTGCGCCACGGGGCCCACATGGAGTCCCACACCCTTGTTGTAGTGTGAGAAGCAGTGCAGTTTCCTCCAACAGAGCCCCCATGCCTCAGCTACCACTGGAGCCTCACCCAACCTCTTGCCTAGAGGAACTTTCAGGCCTCTTGTGCCACTGATTCTTGCCTCCCAGAGAACTACAGAGCACAGGTAACTCTCTCTTGGCTTGAAGCCTCTCACCTGGTGAGGGGAAACCATGTGCCTCTCCCACTTCATGGGAGATGGGTGGGAGGTCAGGAGGATCTGCCTGTCAATGAAAACCAGAGCTGAACTGCATTTAAAGCAGTGAAAACAAATTTTAGTCAGGAACTATTGCAATAGGGGAAAGGAGATTTCAGTACAGAACCGGGCTCAATTCCAAATACAGCTGGGTTGGGAATGGAAAATCTAAGAGGAAATATCAGGAGTAAGGACAGATTCTGGCTAAATCCACTGGACAGGATTCTTGCTGAAGACCAACCCGAGTGATCCAGTACCAAGGGAGGGGGATGAATATTTGGATCAGATATCAAGGGGTCAGGGGTTGCCTCTAAACTGACTTGGCAAGATTCTTGCTGCAACTTGGCCATTAGGCTCCACATGGACAGATGCCAAGGTCAATGCCTAGAGGGTTTAGGGGAGCTGAGTCTTTGTCACTCCTCACCACAGAAGTCTCTGCCTCTTCCATTAGTCCTCTATGTAGGCAATGGGCTATAAGGGTGACAAAAATAGTTATCTGAGGCCCCTGTGACAAGTCTCACATAGGATTTCAAGTGCCTTACTTTACAGCTGTGGGTTTAATAGCACTTGGCATGTACTATTTGCAGTAACTGGGACTCCACATGAAACTGAGAGATGAAGAACCCCATTTTGATATCCTGTTACAAATATAATATCCAGCCCACAGTGACATCCTAATGAGTATAATTTCTCTTTCTATGTTGAATGAAGGAATGGATAAATGACTCACAGGACACCCCCAGGATCTTGCTGTGGCTCAGGATCAGTGCTGTGAACAGCAGGAAGAGGACTGGGCTATAAATGTGGCAAACACTGGAGCCTGCTTTTCTGGGCTGTGACATTCACTATGAAAGATTCCTTGCCATGTTTTTATTTTTACTCTATCACACATATACATGGGTGTTTCTGCCATTAACTATCTGAAAGTACAGTTCCAAGTACATCTGCAATGGAAGATGCTCCTTCGTTTTATTCTGGTTAGCTTTGAATGTATGACAGCATCCTATAATATTGCTAATAATGTTTTCTCACTTGGTAAACTTGCATTGCTTTCCTCAATACACCCATATGCTGGTGGTATCTCCCTAAGTGTGGAAAAACCAAACCTTATGAATTCCTCCTTCTACTTGAAAAGCAAAAATGGAGCTGTGCTTTTGATACCAAGCCTCACATTAATAGTCTTTTTAAATCAATTCAACAAACAGTTACTGAGCACATACAATGAATCAGATAGTGGTTAACAAAGGGAGATACAGGACCATCCCTTCTTAGAGCTCATTCCAGTGCTGACGAAAGTGAGAAATGGGGGATTATAAACATAAAAATCAACTGACATTAGTGGTCCCCACTGGGTTATGAAAACCAAAGGAAACATTTGTGAAATACACATGGCTTCACAACATCTTTCACCACTGCCATCACTGCATAACCATCTTTGGGGGAGGGATATGTGCTGACGAAGTCCCCCAAGCTGACTCCTCTCCATCTCACTGATTCTTGAAAACCACCACAATATATTGTGCCTTGAATTCTCCCCGGGTTTTCTCCCTCCTCCTCTCTTTTTCTTCCATCACAGAATGTCTTAATTTTGCCTTCATTTTTGAATAAAAAATTCACCATATACAGAACTATAAATTAACAGGTTTTTTTTTCTTATAGCACTTTGAAAATGTCATTTCATATTTTCCTGGCTTATGTTGCTTCTGATGAAAGGGCCACAATCACTCACATCCTTGTTTCCCTATTCATTAGGAGTCTTTTGTCTTCCAGCTGTTACTAAGCTTTTTTTCCTAATCATTACTCCTCAGCAATTTGGTAATAATGTATCTTGGCATTGTTTACTTGGTGTTTATTAAACTTCTTGTATTTATGAGTTTATTGTTTTTAGAAAATTGGGATAAATTGTGGCCATTATTTCCTTAAATACTTTTTCTTAACCCACTCCCTGCTCCCATATTTTTGGGATTTCAGTCGTACATATGAGGCCCCCTTGATGTTGAATTACTGGCCACTAAGGTTCTGTTAATATTTTTCAGCGTTTCTTCTCTCTATGGGATAGTTTGGATAGTTTCTGTTCAAGTTTCTGTCTTCAAGTTCAACTAAGTTCACTCTTAGTTTCCTCCGCAGTGTCGAGTTTGTCATTAAGCCCACCCATTAAGTTTTTTTATTTCATATATTTTATTTTTCTAGAAGTACCGATGCATCTTTTTAAATATAGTTTCTATTTCTGTTATTTTTGTTTAGATCTTTGAATATACTTATACTATTCATTTAAAAGTCCTTGCCTGTTGTTTGTGTTTGTGTCTCTGAGTTTTTCTCCTTGTTATAGGTCACATATTCCCAGTTCTTTATGTCTAGTAATTATTATGTAAGTTTTTCATTGTTGAGTGTCTCCATTGTCTTCCTTTGCAGAGTATTAAGTTTTATTTTAATAGGGAGTTAATTTACTTGTAGGACACCTTAATCTTTCGAAGCTCATTTTAAAGCTTTATTAGAGTAGGTCTAAAGTAGCCTTAATTCGAGGGCTCCTAAAGAGCGATTTATCCGGGGTCTCTATTGATCGCCTGAGGTATTCAGTGTAGTCTCTCCACTCTCAATGAATATAGCTAATTCCAACCCTATAAAAGCTATGGTAATCTTGCAAAGTTATTTAAGTTCCTTGTAGATTCTGGATATTAGACCTTTGTCAGATGGATAGATTGCAAAAATTTTCTCCAATTCTGTAGGTTGCCTGTTCATTCTAATGATAGTTTCTTTTGCTGTGCAGAAGCTCTTTAGTTTAATTAGATCCCATTTGTCAATTTTGGCTTTTGTCGTAATTGCTTTTGATGTTTTAGTTGTGAAGTCTTTGCCCATGCCTGTGTCCTGAATGGTATTGCCTAGGTTTTCTTCTAGGGTTTTTATGATTTTGGGTTTTGCATTTAAGTCTTTAATCTATCTTGAGGTAATTTTTGTATGAGGTGTAAAATTTAAAAAGAACCATCAAAAAGTGGACGAAGAATATGAACACTTTTCAAAAGAAGACATCTATGCGGCCAACAAACATGTGAAAGAAAGCTCATCATCAGTAGTCATTAGAGGAATGCAAATCAAAACCACAATGAGATACCATCTCACACCAGTTAGAATGGCAATCATTAAAAAGTCAGGAAACAACAGACGCTGGTGAGAATGTGGAGAAATGGGAACACTTTTACACTGTTGTTGGGACTGTAAATTAGTTTAATCATTGTGGAAGACAGTGTGGTGAGTCCTCAAGGATCCAGAACCAGAAATACCATTTGACCCAGCAATCCCATCACTGAGTGAACACCCAAAGGATTACAAATCATTCTACTATAAAGACACATGCACATGTATGTTTACTACAGCACTATTTACAACAGCAAAGACTTGGAACCAACCCAAATGCCCATCAATGATAGACTGGATTAAGAAAATGTGGCACATATACATCATGGAATACTATGCAGCCATAAAATAGAATGAGTTCATGTCCTTCACATGGACATGGATTAAGCTGGAAACCATCATTCTCAGCAAACTAACACAGGAACAGAAAACCAAACACCACATGTTCTCACTCATAAGTGGGAGTTGAACAATGAGAACACATGGACACAGGGAGAGGAACATCACACACTGGGGCCTGTCAGGGGGTGGAGGGCAAGGGGAGGGAGAACATTAGGACAAATACCTAATGCATCCTGGGCTTAAAACCTACATGACTGGTTGATAGGTGCAGCAAACCACCATGGCACATGTATACCTATGTAATAAACCTGTACGTTCTGCACATGTATCCCAGACCTTAAAGGAAAATAATAATTAATTTTAAAAAAGCTATGGCAATCATTAAGCTTATAGCTCTCTGGTAGGTGTTTTCTGGTAAGTATCCTTTGCCCAACCTCATGGAGTCTCGCTCTACACACACACAGAGGTTGGTATTCAGCTGATCTCTTTCAAGATTTCTGGAGCTCGCTCTTGCTGTTGCTTCTACCTGTCTCTATTCTACAAATTCTACCCATGTCAGTCACCCTAAACTCCAGTCTATTTTCTCATCTTAGCAAGACTACTGTGTTCTGATTGTTTCCCTGCTTCTTGAAATGGAGTCTAGTAAATCCCTCCAGCTAGAAAGCCAGATATTGTAGAGCTCACTTCATTTGTTCCTCTCTGTTGGGAAGCACGGTCCTGCACTTTCAGTTCTCCAATATCTGAAAAGTTTGTTTACCTTGTCCACTTCTCTGGTTTTTCTTGTGGTAGAAGGGCTAGTCCAGTGCAGTTACTGTCACAGCATGAAACAGAAGTCTCTCCACTCTGTTGTATTTTTCATGGAACTGAAGTCTGGCTGAGAGTTATATTTATCTGTAAAAAGAGGCTACAATAACTCCCTTCCTTGGTCTACACCCTTTGAAATGTGACTTTACAGCTTCTCTCCTCACGAGCTAGCATCTATCTACTCATAATCTCCTTTACTTGAGGCTGGACTGGTGGTGAAATGACTTTCCTGGCTGACCCCAGGGCCGAAGAGACTGTGTGTGCTTCTGCTTGCTTTTCTGGGACTCTCCTGCCACCATTTAAACAAGTCCACTTTGCTGTGCTGCAGGATGAGAAACATGTGGCTTCATCACTGCCATCACATTGCCCTAGCTGATAGCTGGCCAGCCTCCAGAGCTGTGCATAAGGACCTGAGAGGAGTTGGATCCAAGCTAATCTGGAAGCTGAATGCACTTGCATGAGTGAACCCAGACAAGAACTGCCCAAGCCAGCCTAAATTTCCAACCTAAGATTTGCGAGTTAAATAAATGGTTACTGTTTTAAGCCACTGAGGTTTCAGGTGTATTTTCACACAGCAATAGTTAATACATTACACTCCCTGAGGGCAAGAGCAGTATCTGTCTTGTTCAATTCTGAGTCCACAGTATTAAGAACAGTGCCTGCAACATGGTAGTGTTTAATAGTGAATTAATGAACAAAATCAGTGGAATCATTGTGGGTTGGTGCTAGGTGGGACCTATCACCAGAAGTCAGATCTCTGCCACTACCCCTCTGTCCTTGTCATCTCACCCCATGACCTATTTCACAGCCCTCATGCTAACTTCTATGATTACCCTCCAGGAACGCAGTGGAGGAGCACAGGCTTCTGTCTTACCTCACTCTTTCAGTCCCAGCTGGCTTTCTGGAGTGGTGCCACCTAGCCCATTTCCCCATGCTTGTTTCGCAACAACAGCCTGATGCCCTGAATGAACATTTTGTACTTTCTGGGTCATACAGTTTTGGTGTATTCACACGAGCTATTTGTTCTGCTCTGGAAAGCTAAGGACCTTTTCCTCTTTTGAAACAGACAAGGAATTAAGTTAAGCAAGAAGGGGTCAAATGCAAAGGGACTCTTTCAGAGACTGTGTCATTGATGATGTTCGTTATAACAATTAGGGTCAGAACAAAGACTTCTCTTTGCCAAAATACATCTGAAGTCCAAAGACATCACAGGGCTCTGATGCACACAAAACAACATTAAAAGACGCAGTGGGGTAGCAATGGGAGTCAGATGAACTGGAGGTCAGATCTTTGTAGCTAAGCTGGCCTGAATTCCATTCCTGGTTTTTACCATTTATTACCTTTTGCTTGTGAATTAAACAGGTTACTTTACTTTCCTGAAATCGTTTCCTAGTTGAAAAGTAGAACAACACCTGCTGAGGTGGAGTATATGACGGTCAAAAGTCCACTGTCCCTCTCTGGGGTGCCTCTCCTTGTGGTGCTCCTTCCTGTGGGATGATTATGTACAACCACCTTCATGAATTCAGGAATGGCCGTGTGATTGGCTTTGATCAATAAAATGAGAGCAAAAGTTCCACGAGCCACTTCTAAGTGCTTGCAAGCTGGCTAGTAGTGCAACATGTTTCTTCTCTGCCGTGAGACCACCCGTGTTCTAAATAAGGGTCTTTCACCCTATGTCCAGTATGACAAAGACACGAAGCAGAGTCACAGCTTATTCAAGATGAACATATGATGAGAGAAATAAACCTATTTTGTTATAAACTAAAATTTCAGAATTACTACTGCAGCATAACTTATCCTATGCTGTCAGATACACCTGCATTGTATTTCTTGTGAAAACATGAGATCAAAGTAACATGATAATCAATTACAGTAGTAATGCTGTATGGTTATTTCAGAGAAGCACCTGGTTATTCTGTTATGCAATTTGGAGAACTTATTTCTAGACCCTTTCCCCCCAGGAAATTTGATCTTTTCCTCACTGTGACCACAGAACAAGATATTCTTCCTGCTGACTACAGGATAAGACTCTTCAGTATGGCTGCTATGTTGTAAAAACCCCAGGCTGCCATTCACTTGTAGTTTAGGTGAATGGAGGCCTCGAGTTGGACCATGTAGAGTAAGTTTGTCCACAAGCGGCCCAGGATGGCTTTGAATGCGGCCCAACATAAATTCAGAAACGTTCTTAAAACATGAGACTTTTCTTTTTCTTTCTTTTTTTTTTTTTTTTTTTTAGCTCATCAGCTATCATTAGTGTTAGTGTATTTTATGCGTGGCCAAAGACAGTTTTTTTTCTTCCAACATGGCCTGGGGCAGTCAAAAGATTGGACACCCCTGATGCCTGATGTAGGGCCTGCACAGCCATATGTAAGGCAATGCTCCTTAGGTGGACATATGGTAATTTTTGTGATCTGAAATCTATTCACCTTTTGAATTACATCTCTTAGTACTTCTCCTGCCAAAGTAGTGAACTATTACTTCCCTAAATAGGCCAGATCCTTCAGCATCTTCATGTCTTTATAGAAGCTAGTTTTTCCACAAGAAATGATTAATTATACCTGGCACACTCCTATTCATCCTGTAAAAGCCAGCTTAAATATTAACTCTCCAGTGACATTTTTCTTGACTCTTGGTTAGTTGCTTCTTCCTCCATTCCCTGATAATTTAATTTAAATTTAATTTCCTATTTCCGTATAGTCTCCCAATTAAAATGAGCTTTTCAGAGATGACTGTGTCTTGTTCACACACATTCAGTACCTGTTTCATGCCTAGCAGTTGCTCAGGAAATGTTTGTTGGACATACAGTGGCGGTGACGGGTAGGGGAGAGCAAGCAGCCAAGTGACATTAATGCTGCAATGAGCCATAAATTTTCTGTAGCCATGCAGAAAGCCTTATACCTCTATATTCCTTAATTTCACATTCTGGAAAAGGTGGGTTTTAAATATTGGTTACTAAGGTCACTCCTACTTTCAAAAATCTGACTTGTGGAGAGATCTTCTGAAATGGTAAGTTAAGGAGCTCCAAAAATCCATTCCATAAAGGCACTGAGAACATGAGCAAAAATAATCAAAATCAACATTCCAGAATGCTGAAAATTAAACGAAGTCACACAACAACCTAAGCATTTGTTTTAAAAAAAGAAGAGCTGCTCTCAGTAAGAACAGGGAGCTCTGTTTTAACTTGCCCTATGCCTGTTCTCCTCTCTCCAGCTCTCAAGTATCCTTAAAAGCAACAGTCTCACAATTTTGGTAGCTGTGAATAACAATGATCAAGCAGCCACTGGAGGGAGCAGAATGGGTTTAAAGCACCCCAAAGGCCCCCATTCCCAGAAAGTTATCATTATATGACCTCTCTGGCAGTTCCTTGAAAAGCCCCATTCTCAGAACTTGTCTTTATTTTACCTTACTAAACACTCATTCTGTGCGAACCACACTACAGGACATTTGTTTAAAAAAAAAAAAAAAAAAAAATTAGTGACAATTGTGCAACATTACAGTAAGCCAAGGTAGCAATACAAGTTGGAGCTAACAGAGGATTAAAAGGATATACTGGGAATAGAGATGCCCACTGGGGCTTCTAACATTCTACCATATGCCTAGGAATCTAGAAGGCCATGCACACGTGAGGGCTACATGGCTGACCCAGGCAAAGGCCTGGAAAGACCCTAATCTCTCATCTCTGACTGACTGTGAGGGTCTGTGTAAGCAAGAAACTAAGGTTACGATAGAATTGTAAACTACCTGCTGGTGTGTTAAAGGTATAACCCAAAACACATGTAGAGCCCTTTGGGAAAGGCTGAGAGACTTATTTCAAAACATTTAAGGAAATCTCTGTCCAAAATTAGCTGAACACTTTGCTTAAAAAGCACAGAATTCAGTGGCTGCACATAATGAAGAATGGAATTTTTACAGAATTAGTTCAAGTCTCTAAACAAAAGGCAACAACAGGAACAATAATAAACCATGGGGTGGGGTCTGATTTCCAGAGTTTCCACATATTATTTACAATGCCAAATTTCCAATAAAAAATTATGAATCATGTGAAGAAACAGAAAACAATGGCTCATAGACAGGATGAAAAGAAGTTATTGGAAACAGTCCCTGAAAGAGCCCAGGCATTGGATTTACTAGACAAAAGCTTTACGTATGTTCAATGAGCCTAAGGAATTAATTATTAGCTAAAGAATTAAGTTAAATATGATAATGATTTCCCACTGAATAGAACATCACAATAAGGAGTTAGAAATAAAAAACAGCAACTAACTAGAAATTCTAGATTTGAAAAGTACAGTAAGTACAAGATATCACAATAAGGAGCTAGAAATTAAAAAAAAAACTAACTAGAAATTCTATATTTGAAAAGCACACTAACTGAAATAAAAAATTCACTAGAGGAACTCAGCAGCACATTTGAGATACACTTGAAGATAAACCAATGAGATGATCTATTCTGAGGAACAGAATCGAGAGAGAATGAAGAAAAATGGGCAGAGCCTTGGAGACATGTGGGACACCAAGTATAAACAGGTGCATAATGAGAGTACCAGAGAAAAGGATAGAAAGGGGAAGAAAGTATGTTTCAAGAAATAATAGCCAAAAATTTCCCAAGTTTAATGAAAAGCATTAGTCTGCAGATCCAAACTCAACTGCAAATAGAGTAAATTTGAAGAAGTCCACACCTAGATCCACAATTGACCATCTTTGATAGACAAGCTGTCAAAAGCCAAAGACAATAAGAGAAGCTAGAAAGTTCCATATCCCCTGGAACTTCAGAGGAATGTGAATTGTGTACATTCAAGCTAGATATCTAGAACAAAGCCGTATCCCACCTAGTTATATAGGAATCTGGGAAGCAAGTTTTGGTTTTCTCTTTTTTTCCTGGATAATAATGTAACAAGCTAAAATATGGGATTCTATCACTAAAGTAAGAGGGGTAGAATGGATATTCAGGGATAAATAGCAGTCTCTAAAATTATATTACCCAGGAATGTTTTGGGTTTTTTTTTTTTAAACAGTCTCACTCCATCATCCAGGCTGGAGTGGAGTGGCATAATCTCAGCTCACTGCAACCTCTGCCTCCCAAGTTCAGGCGATTCTTGTGCCTCAGCCTCCCAAATAGCTGGGACTGCAGGCGTGCGCCACCGCACCTGGCTAATTTTGTATTTTTAGTAGAGATGAGGTTTTGCCATGTTGGCTAGGCTGGTCTCGAACTCCTGACCTCAAGTGACCTGCCTCCCAAAGTGCTGGAATTACAGGTGTAGCCACCACGCCCGGCCCCAGAAATGTTTTGATTCCATGTTAATGCAAGATGTCTAGGTTCCAGAGGTGAAATTGGAGACACAAAAAGATATATTCCCAAATCATTTAATGTATCTTTTCATTCCCCCCCCACAAAAAAAGGAAAAACAAAATTAGAAAAATGTAATTACTTTTTCTTTACCAACCTAAATATTTTCAGTCCTCTATTTAATGCAGCAAATAAACATGCATTTATGCCCACTAAAAACCCATCAAAATCAACAGACAAAGAAGCATAAAGTTTATTTACTTAAATCATTTCACAACTATTATATTGATAATGGACAATCATTTATTTAAAATAATATCCTAAATACTTACAAAAATAAATCAAATATTGGTTCTATTTTTCAAGTGTCAAAGTCTTTGCCATAGAAAATAGAAAGGACCTTTTATGAACTAAACATTACATTTGTGCTACATCATTTAATAACTCCACACTATTTTCTTTCATGGTTTGTGCTTTACAAATTTCCAAACTACTTCTTCACAATGTACAGGTGCACAATAAGAATGTATGCATACACTCATATACACACATTTTTACATAGGAATGTTTTTCATTCAATACACATTTAGAGAACCTAACACAGACACTACTGTGGCCTAAAAGTCACCCCCAAGCCCCATGGTCAGATGTGCCCCTAGAAAGAAATAGGTATAGATGTGAAAACATTATCTAACATTCAAATTAGCCTCTAATTCTCAGAAATGATGACATAATGAGGAATATTCACTTTAATATTTCTAAAAAAGACATCATTAATCTATACTAAATCATCTGACAGCCTTATTCATTGAAAAAATAAACTTCAAATTTTTCTCAATACATAAGTTAATCTCAACATAGACATCAATGCCATATATACACACCCTTAGCCTTAAAAAGAAAAGGAGTTTTAATGTTAAAGCAAGTGCTCAACATTGAAGATCATTTCCAAATTGGTCTGTGGTTTTACTTTATAATCACTAGGACATTTAATTCCTTATCAAATCGACAAATGCTGAATATCTCTTTATTGGTAGATGTACTCAAGCCTCCCTTACAACACAGATGTGTATAAATCATGGTTCATGATGAAATGTTTATAATGCTTTACCACCCACAGGGTGTCAACTCACTACATTAACCAGATGTGGAAAAGAATCTCACTTCTGATCAGTTCCTGAATTTCTGTATAATTAATCACAATAATACAGAACTTTAAATTACATTAGTCTTATATAAATACTTACATATCAAACATTTTAAATTCTACTTATCAACTAGAAAAGTGATAAATCAGAAAATTTGCTTTTCCTCTATTAAGAAAAATGAATCTAGCCTTATGTCCTTATCCAGAAATTGCACGATTTAGAAATTCCAAGTATAACGATCTGATCTGTGAAAACACTAATTTATTAAAGTTAATGTTTTACAATAAATTCCATTAAAATGGAGCTTGAAGGGTTTGTAAAATCTCAATCATAAGCAAGTAGAAACACCAAAGGGGCAGATGTCTTCACTGACTAAAATATGTCAAAATGCCGTAATATTTAGAAAATGTTAAATACCATGCTAAAATATTTTCAAAGGCTTATTTTATTTTACCAGAAGTTCACAGGCAAGCAGACACTACAATAATGTATGAAAATGAAACTCAACAATGTAACTGTATCAAAATCTAGGAGGTAGTCAACAGAAGTAACCCTGATAGAACAAAATATCCTGACAGGTGCTCTCTAATCTCGGAGATGCAAATGCAGTATGAAATCCTTGTATTTTCAGTAAAAAGTTACCAGGCAAAAATCTAAAAACCAGATATCTAAAAAATAATAACACTGTAAATGGAACAATACTCACACTGTATTTGCAAAGAAAGGCTATGAATAAAATTTAGACCACAGCTCTACAGCATGCAAGCCAAATCTGGCCTACCACCTGTCTTTGTAAATAAAGTTTTACTGAAACACAACCATGCCCATTTTGTTTATATATTGTGTATGGCTGCTTTAACTCTATAATGGCAGAGTTGAGTACCTGCAACAAAGATCATGTAGTCCACAAAGCCTAAGACATTTACTAAAATATTTACTCTTTGTCCATTCACAGAAAGTTTGCTGACCCCGGTCTAGACACACTGCTGATAGGTATGTATACTGAACAGCACTGAAACGATTAACTATGGTTGTCACAGCATAAGGTATTCAACTGTATGGAATGTAAGGTGCTAATTATGCCACAATTCAGTTCCTTTTTATATCCGAAATAGTCCTAACATTTTTCTTCTTTTTGTGGTCTAACATCTAGTATCAAATAGTATTTCCAAGTTACTTTAAAAAGACTTACTATGGTAGAACTTTCTGCAGTGATGGAAATATTCTATAGCTGCCCTGTCCAGTATGGTACCCACTAGCCACATGTGGCTACTGAACATCTGAAATGCGGCTGGTGCAACCAAGAAACTGAGTTTATGATTAATTAAATTTAAATTGTCATATATGGCTAATGGCTATGATATAGGACAGCACATATTTAACACAACTAAAATTCTTAAGTGCTAACTTTTAAAAATGACCCCAGAAGTTCAAAAGTAACGCCTCTGAAAATAAGAGCTTTGAGCAGAAACGAACTGAATACCACAAACTGAGCCCAAGATAAACTCCTTAATAAGTAAACAAAATCAAACTGACCCCGCCTTGTTTCATCACTGCAACATCCCTTTTGAAGCAAAATTATTACATGATACAATTTTTCAGCAGAAGCTAAATATAATTTTATGCTTAAAAGCAATAACTGAAATCTTCATTACCTTAAAAAGTATATAGACATTTCACAAAAAGTATATATATATATATTTTTTTTTTTTTGCTTGCTTTCCATCAGAAAGTTGCCTATTACAAATGTCAGTTTATTTCTTATGCTTAACATTTTAAACATGATGTCCAGAAGCCCTTATTTGCCATAGGTACAAATTAGAACTATGAGATTTTCAGAATACGTAAAATTTCCAATTAATCAATTTTATTATTCCAAAGTCATTCTAATTGTCAAATCTTCCAAATGTTATATCTTCCATGACATGACAAGGTAGAGGTACACATTCAATGGAAGAATTAGGGGACAGAAGTAAAGCCTTGTATATACTAACTCAAATCACCCTTGCATAGTTCTCCATGTGCCTGCGTCAAGACTGTTTTTATATAAATCAATAAAAAGCAAAAAAATTTAAACAAATCTAGATAATGTTTTATGATTAAGTATTACCGAATAGCTATTGAAAATTAATTAAGTTGCTAGTACAACTGAAAACATTTAACTAAAATATACAAGGCCAATTTGAAATTATAATACTCTCAAAAGACAAATGTTTGTTTGAAATGTGTGTATAATTACATCTCCAATTATTCAAATGTGCTCCCGCAGAGAGATGGCTAATTATATACTTTGTTTTTGAAGTCAACTGGCAAAATTAATTTGATGCATGTTGATTTTAAAATACCTGATATCCAGCATCATAAACTTCTTTTTCAATCTGGTACTTAGTTGAAAGGTACAAAATATTTTAAGGACACTTCTATTTTATGTTTTTTTTTTTTTTTTTTTCAGTTTAATCAGATGTTGTAGCAGGGACTTTAACAGAGAGATTTCTTCTGGTGTTCGTGATGTGCCGTTGCTGTGCTAAGAAAGACCGTGCAGGAGTACATGCACTAGTGTCATTGCAGGCACCACCGCCGCTCACAAGTCTAGATTCCATCCCCAGTTTCTGGAATGCTAGACTCTGAAAAAAAAAAAAACAAAAAACAAACATGTATTTTTTATTTAACATGACTAAACAGAGTTTGCCAAGTGCTTCTCACAAAGGCATTTAATCCTTAAAACCAATCTATAAAGCTAAGGCTTTCCTCATTTTTATAGAAAATAAGGGTTCAGAAGGTGATTAATCTGTGAAATGGTAATGCTAGTAAGAAGGCACACACTCCAGTTTCTCTAATCCACTAAATGTAAAATTATTTAAAACAGCAACTTAAAATAATGGCCTGGAATTAGACTTAATTATAACAAATTTTTGTCTTTGGGCCATCCTTCTATCACCTATGAGCAGACATGTCACAATAGAACGGCTTAGATCAAAGGTTCTTGAAGGGTGGTCCCTGGATTAACAAGATCAGCATCCCTGGGAATTTGTTAAAAATACAAATTTAGGGGCCTTACCCAGACCTACTGAATCAGAAGTTCTGCCAGTGCGTCTAGCAATTTGTGTTTTAACAAGTCTTCTGAGGCATGTTAATGTTTGAGAACCACCAGTATAGTTTAAATTTACTATAGTCTATCTCGATATTGATACCTGATAAATTACCATATATTGGCTGTTGAGTTTCTTATAAGAGAAGTCATTACTCTCCCACTAGACCACATAACACAATTTTACTGAACTTAGCATCACTCGTAACTAGTATAGTACATGGATATTAGATGCTCAACAAATATAGGTTAAAAAATGAATCAATCATGGACTACTTGGCTACAATATCTTCACTGATGTATGTATTAAGAGGTTATGGAAGAACAAATAAATAATACATAGTCACTGATCTCAACTAGGGTGACTGACTCATGAGAGAAAGTTCTGAGAATACCTCACATGTAATTTCCTTCAGGGCCCTTTAAGCCACATTTTACCCAACAGAAGGAAGGAAAGAGCTCAGATGAAAAGCATGGTGTCATGAAAGCATGAGCCATGTTTCAGGAAGAATAACTAGTGCTTTCTGGTGGAGCACAACATTCACACGTGGGAAGTTAATAAGTGATATGCCTTTGTATAAATAAGAAGAGATAAAAGTAGATAATAGCGTATCTGACTGACTAGAATAATACAAAAGAACCACATACATCATGAAATGCTACTCTTGAAAATATCCCACTGATACTACCAATGACAAAATAAAACACATTTCAAACTATGCTATTTTCTCCTTGGTAAGACAAAGAGACAATGATGAAGAGTGACCCCTGGATAGAAAAAATAAAGTAACAAATACAGTAAAGGACACACTGAGGCTTTAGAGGATGTTCAAATAAATACTGAGTACTAGAAGCATTTAATTTTGCATTACACAGATCTTCATATTTCTTCAGAAATCTTTTATGGGCAAAAATTGAATGTTTCAGCTCAAATAAGGCAAATTAAAAAAGGTTTATGATTATTACACCTGTGCTTCATATGTATCAGCTAAACGCTGATGAGTCACAAAATCAATTTAGTGGATTAGAATCAACATTAAAAGAGAATATGACAAAATATCTGAGTGCAATACACAGGGTAACTTTTGTTTCAGTCATACACATAAACATGCTATGTCTTGGTTTATGGTATAAAATAAAATATATTTTCTTATGTTGTACTTGGTCAAAAAAGTTTGCTAAACACTGTTCTCATCCAATCATTTGCTGAACTTCAGCTCACCTTATTATACCAGGCAGAAACAATGAGTTTTTCTTCATAATCACGAAATTTTGCTACTTTGCATTCACTCTGAAAAAAGATACGCGGACAATTAAAATCCCAGAAATTATCCCAAATTACTAAAGACAGAATAATTTCTTCACTATGCTCATTATTGAGAGAATCTAAAGATTGCACTTGTGAGACACACAATGTAGTCAAATGTAAATTGAATCAAGCACAAATGCATGCACAACACCTTTAGGAAGGAATAAGATTTGTGACTAATAAACTTTTATTTCAAGAAATTTACCGGTAGAAGAGAGTGATTTAAATATAAATATACACAACTGGTGATTTTAAGGCTACTGTCCCCCATATCTAGAGAAAAAAGTAACAACTGGCTTAGGTAAACAAAACAGAGCTGTACCTGTGGAGGAGTCAAAACTAGGGAGAAAGAGGACATAGTCAAAAATACCTAGAAAAAATCTTTTTAAGTTGCCTATAAAGTTTAATACAAATTTTTCTCTCTTAATTGTTGGTGGCCTGTGTACTAGATTCCATAGCCATATTTATGTGCCATCACAGAGACTGACATATTTTTCTTGAGTACCAGATATAGTTTGGTTTATATAAATACTATTATCTTGATACATAGGATGTTCATGATACAAATAGTATAAAAGAACCAAGCCCAAAAGAGAGGTGATGCTCTTCTTCAGACTCACACCCAGTCCAGGCACAGAATTCCCAAGAGGGATAGTAGATAGAACAGCCTCTGCTATTTACATTACATTTCTCCTTTTTACTTTTTGCAGTGTGTGTCTAGATGAATACACACAAATTAAATGCCCACGTGCTGTGACTTAACCTAAGCTTTTCCTCAGAGTCTTACAGTTACAGGGACTATTTTCTCATCATATCTGTTGGGGATGTACATTTCAAACATCAACAATAATGTATATTTTCACTGACTTTCACTGGGACATAAACAGAGCAACTTAAATTTCAGCAATTTTCCAATCCCAGTCTCATCATTTTATAGATGAGAAGATGGCAAGCCAGAGAGGAGAAGCAACAATTTTAAGACAAGAAGTTACTAATAATGCTGCAACCTTGGCCTTTGAGTTATGTAATATTTAATGTTAGGGTACAGAGATAAAAGATACAGTCTTTGCCCTCAAGACATGCACACACGTACCAAAAAGAAAACCAATGCTGTTGTGGAATAAATTCATAAGTTCAAAGTACATGGACTCCCTGTGGAGAGTGAGACAGTATTAAACTTCCCCTAAAGAATACATGGGAAGTTTAATAAAGAAAGAGATATTTGACTTAGAACTTGAAGAATTAATAGCATTTCTTCAGACAGATCTCCTTACCCAGTGCTTTTGAGAACACACAACATAGCCTGGACAAGCATTGATAACAAGGGCATATCAAGCTGGTGTTGTACAATGGATGTAGGAAGAATGGTGTTGTACTATGGATGTACGGAGGAGGGGATGTTAAAGTCTTTAAGTCTTTAAATAAAAATATTTCTACCACAGTTCATACCTACTTGCTCAAATACCAAGAAAAAGGTACATAAATAGAGTGCATTTCTTTGAAATATAACATTCCTAGATGATTTAAAAAGAAACTGAATACAGCTGGGTGCGGTGGCTCACGTCTGTAATCCCAGCACTTTGGGAGCCTGAGGAGAGCGGATCACTTGAGGTCAGGAGTTCCAGACCAGCCTGGCCAACATGGCAAAACCCCATCTCTACTAAAAATACAAAAATTATCTGGGCATGGTGGCATGTACCTGTAATCCCAGCTACTAGGGAGGCTGAGGCAAGAAAAGTTACTTGAACCTGGGAGGCAGAGGTTGCAGTGAGCCGAGATTATGCCACTGCACCCCAGCCTGGGCGACAGAGCAATACTCCGTATCAAAAGAAAAAAAAAAAAAGAAACTGAGTACCATTTATGAGAATTTCAAGGCCAGTATGTAGAATTCAACATGACTCTGCAATTATGCATATGTTATTAAAAGGTAGTATATATTTACTTCAAGAATGGCATCAAATCTCACTACAGTATTAAATATAGTAGTTTTGTAAAACACTTTGCAAAGGAAACCAGAACGTGCTCAATTATAAATCTAAGAATACCTAATTCCATAATGACATACTTACCTAAGTATCATAAAAATAATATAACCACTAACACTAAAATATCTTTAAAATTTAGACTCAGCTAATTAATGAGAGCATGCCATTACTAATATAATTTTGCATGATTAACAACTAAGATTGCCACTTTAGTTCAGGAGTTCACTAGGATTCTGTGAGTACTTCCTTCTGCCAGAAATTCCACTATTAATAAGTTTGTTTAGGTTCAGGTGAGAAACGGCTAAAGGTAAGAAAAATGTGGTTGACTAAGTCAGCACAGTATCTTTTTTAAACAGTAAAGGTCAGGTTTTTATCCCCCAAATGAAATCATATTTGCATAATTTAAAAAGAAACATTATAGCAGGACTCTATTAGAAAGTCAGGGATATCCATATAATGCCCGTTATTGACAAGGAGAGCTACAACGCTGCATATACACAGGGTATATGAGCTACACACAGACCATCTAGTGGGTGGCCAGTGAGATGCTTTGTAATAAACACCCTGGATGCTAAAACATGACATTTTTAACTTCTTGTAAAACTTCATCATTAATGGCAAATACATGACAGCAGTTAATTACCAGGATTCTATAAAATAATTGAGAGATGAGTAAATATAAAAGTTTTACCTCCAGAATCTCAATTCTTCTCTCTTTCTCTGCCAACTGCTTTCTTAGTAACATTATTTCAGCTGATGCTGGATTTAACTTGGGATCTAAAGTTTTTATTACCTATTTAAAGAAAAAAATGTTATGCTCACTTTATATTTTAAAGTATTAAAACATATAGAACATATCTTACAAAAACCGTGTAAGTAAGGTGGAAAATAATCCACAAATTCATCCAAGAGCTAACTGTAGCTTGTTTTACAATCCTAACTGGGATAACAAAAATAACTCATTCTATATACAAGAAACAGTATAAATAAACAAGAAAAATATAAATGTCCCCATTCCAAATCAAATTTCCCTTCTCCAAAGCTCAGTACATGGAAATAGTTATTTAGCCTTTTCAATACTCAAACTTTAGGCATTAAAGTCTTGAAATAACCCTTTCTATATTTATTTGACTTGAGAATTTTTAAAAAAATCAAAATGAATTCAATAACTCTAAGGAAACTTACTGATTTTATAAAGTAAGAATAACAAACACAGAAGAAATTCTTAACAATAATCTTTTTTACTATTATTATCTAGTCAAGTGTAATTCAATATATAAGATCAATATAATAAATGCTGGTGATTTTATTTGCAAAAGGTAGGGTGCTGAATCGCATTTATGTTATTACTAAAAATTGAGTAAAAAGATATGTTTAACCAGAATGTAGTAAAGAGATTCAGCTAAACTATGGAGATAGCATTCTGTTAGAAAACCAATTCAGAAATGTCAAGAATGTATTTCAAGCAAAAACCATAAATTTCAAACAGGGACATCGGCATGATGTAGTTATAAAACTATTAAAAATATTTAAAATTATTTAATGAGTTAGGACAATTTCACCTATATTTATAGAGATAAAAGAAGAAGACTAGATGGTAAAATACCAAAATATTATTGTGGCTCCTTCTTTCATCCAAAAATCATTTACTGAGTGACAACTATGGCAGATACTGGCAGATGAGGATTCAGCAATTTATGGGAGACATGGTGGCTGCCCTCATGGAAGGCACACCATAAAAGCAGAATACATTGAATAATTTATATGAATTTAATTACAAAGAGAAAATCATAGTTTATTATCTCTAAGTGATAAATGGTTGTGATTTGTATATTTTCTGAATTTTCTACAATGGACATATGTTATTACTTTAACCAGTATCTTAACCAGTATTTAAACCTCTTGCCCCAAATAAGGTAATGGGGAAAAAAATCATATTTATGAAAGCAAGCAATTGTCTTTTAAATGATATTATTCAATGGTGGCAAGAATATGGTATTCATTGTCATGGTTTTATTTAATTAGTTATAGTCCTTTTAAAATGTCATTTAGAAATACATATCAAGCATCTTATGGTCTTATCCTATGACCCAATATTTCCATTTATAGGAAATAAGGTTAAGATAATAAACCAAAATAAAGAGAAAGCTTTCTGTATAATTATGTTGACTATAGTCTTATTTATAGGAGCAAAAAAGGAAAAGGAAATGAATACAGACTATTTCTAATAGTAGGATAATGCTTAAGTAAACTATGTTATAGCCCACACAACTAAGTATTACGTAGGCATTATTTCACTTTTGCAAAGTCTGTTCCATAAATGTGGTGTGGTCACATGCCTGCACCCCAAAGTGGGAGTGAAAGTGATTTATGCTGTTTTCAGGCCTCGCCCATTACATATCTCCCATGCAATCTAGGCTGTCTTTCTTCTGTACTAGTTGGACAAGGTCAAGTGAACTTGGGATCCCTATGCTGAAGAAGGCAGAATCTCTGTCAGCTTAGGACTCTGAATGACTACATGGAGAAGTGGTGCCCCTTCCCCATTCATGGCTGGACTCAATGTGACCATGAAGTAAACCTCTACCTTGTTAAACCTTGAGTCTGATGAACATTTGAAAAGTGTTTAACTGTCTAATCTAAAACTAAATGATACAATTTTAAATATGTTCAAAACGCTAAATTTTTACAAAAGATAAAATGTTCATATTGCTGTTTCTAGAAAAACTGTATTCTTAGAAAATCTGCAAAGATTCTAGCAAATAAGAATTCTAGGCTGAAGGCGGTGCCCAAGATGGCCGAATAGGAACAGCTCCAGCCTCCAGCCTCCAGCTTCCAGCGTGAGCGACACAGAAGACAGGTGATTTCTGCATTTTCAACTGTGGTACCGGGTTCATCTCACTGGGGAGTGTGGGACAGTTGGCGCTGGTCTGCGGGCGCAGCCTGACCAGCGAGAGCTGAAGCAGGGCGAGGCATCACCTCACCTGGGAAGCACAAGGGGTAAGGGAATTCCTTTTCCTAGCCAAAGCAAAGTGAGACACA
>NW_012111142.1:5907840-5915336 GCF_000951035.1 Colobus angolensis palliatus
A
Source organism: Colobus angolensis palliatus (assembly GCF_000951035.1). Classification (NCBI taxonomy): domain Eukaryota; kingdom Metazoa; phylum Chordata; class Mammalia; order Primates; family Cercopithecidae; genus Colobus; species Colobus angolensis. Next base: position 5,907,842 of record NW_012111142.1, read on the forward strand.
AAAAAAAAAAAGAATTCTAGGCTTATTTTACCAAGAACTAAAGATTCCATACTTTATAGCCATCACTCTCTCTGACATCAGTCTATGTCTAAACAGTTCCTATTAGCTATGGTTTATTTTATCTGACACTGATCAGTGAGACTAAGAGTATGAGAACTGATCGGGAAATACCACAGAAACCTGACAGGTAAGGTAATAGAGTTAAGAGAGAAATGATTAGATATAGATACAAGAATGGCAGAAAAATCCAGTGAAATGGGCCTTGCTAAAACACAGGCCACAAAGTCTTGAACTCTGAAAGATAAGTCACTCACATTTCTGGCTTTCTCTAGGTACATTTTATATCTTTCCTCCATTGCTTTCATATCTTCATCTTTCTTCTGAAGAGCAGCTTCAAGTTCATTGATCTTTTGTACTATTAGTAAAAATAAAATGAAACATAATCAGTTATTAATAATTACTACCTATTAAAATACTTCATCCTCACATAAAATTACATGTATATTTATTTTCTAAAGACAGATAAGAGAACTTAAAAGAAAAGCCTGTTATTTATTCTTTGTAGTGAATTCTTATCTAAAAGTTTTGAAATACAACCAACACATCCTCAATCATTTATTATTTGACCCTTTAAAAAAAATCTACAATCTGCTTTATTTAGCTGTTTTTCTCCTTTTATCAAGTATAAGTAGCAAACATACCTTACACTAAGCACAATCACAGGAAAAATAAAGAATTTCTACACAATGTTTTAAAGTTCATATCAATCTGATTTGAAATCATTTTTACCCACATTTCCACAGATTAATTTTATTTTTTACTGTTTGGTACTCCCATATATCCATCAATTCATTTTATTATTTTTTGCTTTAATAATATATCATTTATTAATGACTTCAGCACTAAAAATTATCACAGTCCTTATTTACAATATATGTATCTACACATTGTGCAAAAATGTACACATAGACCTTGCATCCTTCAGTAAAAAAGGGTAAGTCCTTGGATATACTATTGTCTGATCCAAGTTTTCGCTGATACCTACCATTTTGATTTATATCTGGCTGAAGATCTTCAATGAGCTCTTGTTTCTTCTGTAATTCTTCATGGACCTCTGTGAGTTTTTCCCTAAGTGGTAGAAAAAGCATGGAGACTGGTCTCTGCCATATAACATTTGTGGATCTTAGGCAAGTTGCTTTCTGACCCTTGGTTCCACACCTGTGAAATGGGAATACTATCTGCCTGACTACAGGGGTTGTCATGAGGATGTAAACAGGCACATAGCAGGTGCCAAAAAGGTTAAATTGTTTCCCTTGCCACCCTTGCTTCCTAAGAAAGTAAAATATTTTACAGGTTTAACATCCCATATAATCTAGTTGTGATAGTTATCTGTTTTTTTAAACTTTTGAAATGATATTAACAACGGAAAGATGTAGGAGTCTGGGATGGGGGTAGCAGGCAGGCTGAATCTTTAGCATGCTTTTCACTTTTTGCAGCAAGTATATCAATTAGCATCAGGATATTTGCTTTTCTAAACAAAATACGAAAAGGAGATTAACTTTAGAGGCTTTTACAACTCCTCCCTTCTCATATTTGAAAAGAAATATCAGTTTTACTTACATATGAGCTTCCAACTTCTGCTTTAATTTGCTGGACTATAAAATTTAAAAAAAAATTGCTGTAAGATGACTATCTTGACAAAGGTCAATTTTCCAGACATCTAAATCTCTTTACCTTCTTTTGAAGGTGTACCAGGCAAAATTATAAATATTTTTTAAATTTGTATTTCTAGTAACACACTTTAAGAAGCATAAACTTTTTAGGCTTTTATTTTACTTCAAAAAGGAAAGGAAAAATAGAAAATGAAATATAAAAGCATACGACAGAAAGAAAAATGCCTCATATTTCTGAATGTAATAAAAATTAAATCTGAACTTGAAAAACAGCAAATGCAAGCTGAATGTGATATACTGAGGAGTATCAAACATTAAAATATTTAGAAACTCAATTATTCAGAATAAAAATTTTAAGATTTTGAGCCTCTTATGAGGAACAAACTTAAAGATCTAAAATAATTACCTTTATAATAAAACTTTATTATTATAGTTGCAAATCCTTTAATAACACCAAAATGAAGCAACTGAATATTGTTAAAAAGCAAAATTTTAAACATACAACTTCCTCTTTTAAAAAACAGTACTTTAAATTGCAATAGTCGTTCCACACCTACTATATAGGTGAAGTGTTTAAAATATATAATCTGAAATACGAGTTGGATACCAATATATTAAAATAATAAAGACATTTGTCTTTAAAACACCGCAAGCTAAAATGTGCTCCTCCAAAAAGATCTCATTTTAAAAGTATTCTCTAGTGTGGCTTAAAATAATATTTGTATTAGAGAAGTTACAATACCGTATATATGCACATATGAGATGCCGCCATGCATGAGACGATTTCTATTTTCCAAGCCCCCAGGGAAAAAAAGAGAAAATAATATAAAGCATATAAAAGACAGAAAGGAAATGCAACTCTTTCAATTTTCCTTTTCATCTCTTTACTTACTCTGCATGGTTTCCTCCCCCATCAACACAGGTATAATCACCTATCATTCTATCTAATCTCAATCAATCAAGATATCCTTAACACATATCTAGTCCTTTTTCCTTGTTATTTTTAATTAAGTTAGTCACTCTCTCAATCACTACTTCTTTTTCTCTTCACATAAAAAGATCAAACTCTAGAAAAGTTGCTAGGTATAGTCAGATTTTGGCTAAGTTTGATATCTTTTAAATCCTCTTATCTCTGCCCTCACAATATCTGCCATCAAAAACCATCAGAAAACGGTAAGGCCATGAATCATTAAGGAAGGAGGAAGAAATGAGTGATGTCTCCAAGGCTGCATTAAAGTTTCTGTCCTTCAGAGATGGGTATAATCCATTTTTAGCGTGCTCTTTAGGTAGAAATCATTTTCCCATTCTCTCTTTTCCTATTAGAAGGTTTCCTCAATTCTGATTGCTAATTATTTGGATTTTTCTCAGGCCAGTCCTGTTGGAATTCCAGCAGAACTATGAAGCCCTCAATTGTAGTATGCTCTCAATCAAGAATCATCATGAAGTTTGGTAGAGCTGTTGAATGATGTTGAATGATGATCAAGAATCATCATGAACTTTGTATAGCTGCTGAAGTAGGACAGACAGAAATCACCTTCCAATGTAGATGATCAACTGACAGGCTCCAAGTTGGCAAAATCACTACATCTATTATGCAGATATATACGGTATTTAAGGGTTTTCTCAATGATAAAGGGCTGCACTTTCTAATAAAAGATTAGTTTGGGCATCATAACCTATTAAAGAAAAGCCATACACAGCAGAATTATTATAATTTCTAAGTTACTTACACTTTCGCCTTCAGACTTGGAACCTTGTTCCTGTAAAGACTTCTGGAGGTCCTCAATCTGCTGCTGCAATTCTCTAATACGCTCTTTGCTCAGCCTATTGTAAGATGGGTCATAAGCATTTACTTGTATTGAAAGTCAAAGCAGTTAAGAATCTACAAAGGTACATTCAGTTAGCAATTTAACTAAAATATGTTTTTATAGCAATGACAAATGCAGAATAATTATCCGTGCCTAGGTACAACAGGAAGTAGGGCAGACTACTTCTAAGGAAATATTTTTTAAAAGAAAACTTTTTTCCTGAAAGTACATATGCCTACATTTAAAATTTTAAGGAACTTAAATGTCGGTGGCAAAAACATTTCTACACTGTACTCACTAGTAGAAAAATCAGAAAACCACTCAATTTTTCTACAGTTGTATTTTCAATGAATGAAAACTAGATTTCCATCTTCTGTTTCAGATTTCACAGTGTATTGGAAGAGGAAAGTCCCCATTTTCCAATCATTTCCACATGTTTTTTTAAATTTAAATTAAAGGGACTAATTCAGATTCTAATGTGGCAATATCTCATTCTTTAAAACTCTGCTTAAGAGTTACTTCCACAGGAAGTTACCAGCAACAGTTAGCATCTCCCTCTCCCTCTATGTATATCCACACATACACACTCACCTGCCTGTTATAATATCCCATTGTTGTAGTTATCACATAATACAGCAATTATCTATTTACATGTCTACCTTCCTATGTTAATTCCTTAAAAGCTTAAATAATTTCCCCAGTGTTAACAACTGGTATTGAACTGAGTAAGACAGTAATATTTAGTGCTCTTCTGAAAAGTGTTAACAACTGGTATTGAACTGAGTAAGATGGTAATATTTAAGGGTCTCTTCAAAAAAGTGCCAACAACTGGTATTGAACTAAATAAAATAGTAATATTTAATGGCCTCTTTAGAAAACTAAATTGTTATTCTTCTTTTAACCACAGTTTATGTAACATTATACACACAAGTTACACACAAGTTTGAGAAAGGTAAGATTCAAGTGTGTCTAAAATTTCTGTTGGTGTCTAGGATTCAGTAAAGGTTAAATAAGTCTAAATACCCTTATAGTAAGTGTGCCATTTATAACAGGCAAGTTACCACAGTAGTTAAGAGTAAAGACTCAGTAATCAGATTGACAGAGAGTTCATTATGGAGGATCCAGAACTACTAGCTGTATAACTTTAGGTAAGTTCTTTAACTTCTCCGTAACCATATTCCTTAATCCATAGAAAAAGAGCTAATCATGGTTACTATTTCATAGAGTTATTATGATGATTTACTGAGTTACTAGCAAAAAAGTACTTAGAAAAGCATATTATTATTATAAGTTTTGAGCACTTCATTGATACCACATAAGCACATCATTTGCTTTAAGCTCATTATCTGTAGTCTTCCTAATAACTTGTATTTACACCTGAAGACACTGAGTGTAAGTTTAAGTAGCTTGTCCAGAAACAGTTAATAAGTTAAATTAGAAGTGGGATTTAAATTTGATTCCACAATCTAGATCTCATCTATGCACTGGACTTCAGTAGAAAGCCAAACTGTCATTTATTCATTTGTCAAATTTCATGAATTGTGAACATATCTAAATGAAATTCAAGAATAAGTAGCCTGGTGGGCCAGACGCAGTGGCTCATGGTTATAATCCCAGCAACTTTGGAAGGCCGAGGCAGGTGGATTACATGAGGTGAGGAGTTCAAGACCAGCCCAGCCAACATGGTGAAGCCCCATCTCTACTAATAATACAGAAATTGGCTGGGCATGGTGGCTCATGCCTATAATCCCAGCACTTTGGGAGGCTGGGGCGGGTGGATCATGAGGTTAGAAGATCGAGACCAGTCTGGTCAACATGCTGAAACCCCATCTCTACTAAAAATACAAAAAAAATTAGACAGGCGTAGTGGCGTGCATCTGTAGTTCCATCTACTTGCGAGGCTGAGGCAGGAGAATCACTTGAACCCATGAGGTGGAGGTTGCAGTGAGCTGAGATCGCACTACTGCACTCCAGCCTGGGTGACAGAGCAAGACTGCATCTCAAAACAAAAAAAAAAAAGAAAAGAAAACAAATACAGAAATTAGCCAGGCATAGTCGTGCCTGTCTCTAATTGCAGCTACTTGGGAGGCTGAGGCATGAAAATCACTTGAACCAGGGAGGTGGAAGCTGCAATGAGCAGAGATCGTGCCACTGCACTCCAGCCTGGGTGACAGAGCGAGACTGTTCAAAAAAATAAAAAGAGTAAGTAGCCTGGTTAACCAAGACTGCTGAAATTAACAGCTTATCCATATATTTTATAAATATAACTGAAATGAATCACTTGACTTATTTCAAAGAGTGAAGCTTATAGTAATGAAAGACTACTAACAAAAAAAAATTGAACTATTTCTAGGTAATTCTAACTACTTTAACTACAATAATATTTTCTAATTACTTTAACTACAATAATATTTTCCATTTCCGTGAATCAAGATTTTGTGGCTCAGTAATTAAATCACCAAGATTTTCAATTACTAAGGAGCACATCACCTCTGCTCAGTTTCCAGTTCATTCATCTTACGGTGTTTCTGTTCTAGCTGCTCCTGAAGTTCCTCAATACGTTCATTCTCAGAGCCTTCTTGCTGTAAGCGAAGCATCTTATTTTCATGTTGCAGTCGAATAAACACCTCCCTGATGTTACAAAACAAAATCTTTTTTTAATTTTTAAAAATATGAGGCATTATGTTCTTTAGTTTAAAAAAAAGGAAATTCCTGTTCACTCAATAGCTACCATTTTAAGATGCAAGCCGGACCAGCTAGCACAGCTGGTAGGGCATGAAACTCTCAAACTGCAACAAAAACTTCTGAAAGTGTTTAAGAAAAAATTATATATACTGCAAGACTGTGCCTTTAAAAAAGGCAGTAAAATTTTATAGGTACCACATAGGATTATGCTATAAATCATTAAATTGTTATTATGCCATTCTTGAAGAGATAATAGAAATCATTTTACTTTGGTAATTTAGAAAATATTTGCTAAAGGAAATAAATAGTATATGCTTAGAAAACACATAAAAGAAAAGCAATAGATTTTAGAAACTATAGTTTGACTAAACTTTTAAGATATACTTTATAATGGCAATAAGACAGTTTCTAGATCTTTTGTTTCTGAAAAAAATTGTATTAAAGATTTACATGTACATTTTAAAACTGCAACTTTTATTAATATTATTGATATTAATATTGTTTGTATTAAATACAGAAGTAATACTCTCCCTTAGTTGTTCCCCTGCCAAATCCCATTCCTCAAAAGCAACTAATTTCAATTAATCCCAATTTTTGTTCTTCTGAATGACAACAGCATAACTCTACAAAAAATGGCTATTTTTTATAATTACTAATTTTAATTTAATGATTGACTCCCCACTAAGCAAGATCAGTAACTTTTCTTACTTTATACATTTACCACTTCCCCCATCAAAGGCTTGTGAAATCCTATTTATTTTTGTTTTCTAATAATTTTCTAACTTTAAAGTATATACTTAAACCTCCCTAGTTAAAGCAATTATAACATAGCACTTGGGGGTCATGTCATGTTATAAAAACTAGAATATGTTATTCAAGGGTTTGTGAAATTTTACTTCTGATAAAATTTTAAATTGCTGTGGTAGCAATAATAATCTGATTTAGAAAGTTTAAGTAGATCAAACAGTAAATTTCAGCTCTATGAGTCATAAGTTTTTAAAGGCCAAGACATTTACAAAAAAGAACAAAATTATAATATTAAATATAATTCTATCAAATTACAAAACAAATTTACCTATATTCCACTGGCATAATCTCAGCAGCAAGATTTTCATAACTTTTTGCAGCAGATGCACCTAGAAAATAACAAAAAATAAATTAGCATTTCAGTATTTCAACTATTTTTTAAAAAATCCTCTCTCCCTCCCTGCCTCCCTCCCTCACTCCCTGCCTGCCTCCCTTTTTCTTTCTTTCGATAGGGTCTCTCTGTCAAGAAACCTTCCCTTCCCGTCCCTCCCCTCCCCTCCCCTCTCCTTCCCTTTCTTTCTT
>NW_012111142.1:5915386-5918004 GCF_000951035.1 Colobus angolensis palliatus
CCTTCCTCCCTTCCTCCCTTCCTTCCTTCCTTCCTTCTTTCTTTCCTTTCTCTTTCTCTGTTTCTCTCTTTCTCTGTTTCTCTGTTTCTCTCTTTCACACCAAGGCTGGAGTGCAGTGGTGCAATCATAGCTCACTGCAACTTCAAACTCCTAGGCTCAAGTGATCCTCCCGCCTTGGCCTCCCAGGTAGCTAGGACTATAAGCATGCACCACCATGACAGGTTAAGTTTTTATTTTTTGTTGAATGGGGTCTTACTATGCTGCCCTGGCTGAAACTTTTCTAAATCTAACAAAAGTAACCTGTTTGGTTTAGGTGGTCCTGTTGTACTTGTGAACATCGAAGCTCTTCATTCGTTTCTTTCAAAGTATCACGCTGCTCAATTAGTCTCTGAAAAGAATTGTTGATATCAGCAAAGTATTTAATTCTGCCTATAAACAATGTACTTTATGCTTACAATAATTGATCTTAACTAGTTTAATAGTTGTTGCTTGATTTTCAGTGACAATGTTTTAGTTTTAAGAGGCTCATTTCTTAGGTTACATAAATAATGTGTCTTTATACATGGTTTTGACTTCCCCATCAGATAGCTTATCTTTGAACAAAATGAATGCAATTATGTAACAGAGGACAGATATGCAACTGGAGTAATAAAAAAGCATGGACTTTGGAGGCATAAAGATCATGGTTTGAATACCAATTTCACCACTTCCTAGCTATATTGTCTTAGGCAACTTATATAACTCTTTGGCTTTAGTATATATAACTTCAAAATAGGAATACCGATGCATAAACCTTGCGAAGGTGTTCTGAATAACAAAGGTGGTATTAGTCAAGGATCTAGAATATAGGTTGGCGTGTAAGAGATGCTGGAGACCAGTTACTTCTTTTTACCACTGTTGTGAAACTCAACTGGAAGAAGTGATAAGTAGTATCCTGGAGGTACCCATTGGTGGAAAAACACCATTTCCCAAGGACAGCAAGCTGGTACTTCATATCATTGACTATTTTATTTTAGAGCCTACACCAATGACAAACTTCTAGGTTACGGACAGAAGGCTCATGTTTAAATCATTTTCCCAGAACGTGAAAAATACCACTGAATATAAAGTCATGTATTAAATGCTGTTATGTTCCAAGTCAATAAACAAAGCCCTAATTAGTCCATTACATGTTTCAAATCAATTTAGCAGTAAATTGGTAACTGATTCAAGGGGTCCATAGGTGCCTTAAGGATCTCTGAACCCTATAGGTTGGAAATCTAGCAGGAGCAGGCACGAAGACCTCTGTAAATCTGTTTCTCCATTAATGTAATGCACACACTAGCACATTTGTCATTATCAACTATTTCAGAATTCTGGGAATAAACCAAAGGCCTATAACAGGTGAGCATTTATTAAAGCAAACCTGCTAAACCTTGGTTAGAACACCAAACTTTTTGCTCTTTTAACTTTTCTAACTACTATTCCCGTCTCCCTAGCTCTGCAGTAACCTTGAAAACAAGCAGCCTTTCAATCACTGTAGCTGTTAAAACCAGCAGCTATAGCAGCCATCAGAATGGGTAGAGACTGGATGGATATGGGGCTCCCTTAAAAAGCCCCATTCTCAGAGAATTGTCACTGTTTAACCTGTCTTGCAGCGCCGTAAACCCCATTTATAGGGACTCTTCATGATTTGACCTGAGTCACTGCTTGCTCTGCACGAAGTATTTCCAAGACATTAGGCAAAGAGAATCATCAGCAACTGTTTGCCACCAGAGGTACTGAAGGCTATGATAATGGCTGTAGTACACAAGAGCCTGACCAAAAATTTGCAAGAAAGATATGAGAAACAAGATGACCACAGGAATCTTTAAAAAACTCTGATATGTTCCCAGAGATCTTGAAGGTCAGCCAAGTACAAGGCTGTGTACATGCCCAGAAAAGACATGAGAGGGCCCCCATTGTCTCAGCACTGGATAAACAAGAGGCCCTGAGCAAACAGGAAGGCAAAGGCAGAGTTTCAAACTGCCTAAGCAATGAAGGTGTTTTCCAACACACATAATGTTACAGCCTTTACCAAAGGCTCAAGGCAATCTATGATAATCTCTGACCAATCATGAACTAACCACAGTGGTAAATGAGCAGAGACATCAGTGGCTACACAATACAAAGAATGCAGGTTTTACAGAATTAGTCCCAAAAAAGTCACTTAAAAAAACAAACAGCAACAACAATAAACCCTAAGACTGGAAAAAATCTGATTTCCAGATTTGAAATTTTATATTATTTTAAATGTCAGATTTTCAACAAAAATACAAAATACACAAAGAAACAGAATAGCCTATACACAAAAAAAAAAAAAAAAAAAAAAGTTAACAAACAACTAGTGAGGGTGCTGAGAACAATAAATCACATAAAAAATTCACTATTGGGGCTGGTTGTGGTGGTTCATGTCTGGAATCCCAGTACTTTAAGAGGCCAAGGTGAAAGGATTGTTTGAGGCCAGGAGTTCAAGACCAACCTGGCCAACATAGTAAGTCCCCATGTCTAAAAAAATTAAAATTAAAATTAAAAAAAGCAAAGCAAAACAAACAAACAATTCACTATGGGAAACTGAGGTGGGCAGATCCCCAGGAGTT
>NW_012111142.1:5919115-5942513 GCF_000951035.1 Colobus angolensis palliatus
AAAAGGATTCATCACATAAAAGGAGCCTTAATAAGATTAACAGCAGATTTCTCATCAAATAATGGAGGCCATAATACAGTAGGATGACATAAAATGCTAAAAGAAAAAGACTGTCAAACAAGAATTTTATATCTAGCAATACATCTTTTGAATATGAAAGATGAACTGAAATTTTTCCAAGAGTAAACAAAACAAAACAGAGAATGTGTCATTAGCAGACTTTCTCTGTAGAAACATACTAAAAGGAATCCTTCAGGTTGAAATAAAAGGACATTAGTGAGTAATTTGAATTTAGCCAAAGAAACACCAACAGAGGTAACCATATACACAAATATATTTTAATGGCTGGGCACAGTGGTTTATGCCTGTAATCCCAGCACTTTGGGAGGCCAAAGCAGGCAGATCACAAGGTCAGGAGTTTAAGACCAGCCTGACCAACATGGTGAAACCCCGTCTCTATTAAAAATACAAAAATTAGTCGGGCATGGTGGCGTGCGCCTGTAATCCCAGCTACTAAGGAAGCTGAGGCAGGAGAATCGCTTGAACCCAGGAGGCAGAGGTTGTAGTGAGCCAAGATCATGCCACTGCTCTCCAGCCTGGGCAACAGAGGGAGACTTCATCTAAAAAAAGTATATATATACATATATATACACACACACACACATATATATACACACACACATAAAATTAATGTATTTTTAACTGTTTTAGTCTACAATTTGATTTAAAAGACAATAGTACAAAGCATTAATTAAAAAGTATTAATGAGTTTATAATGTATAAAGATGTAATTTGTATGATAGTAATAGCATAAAGCAGAGGGGAGGAAAAGTTTTTATTTTGGAGTAGTTTTCAATACACTATTGAAAATAGGTTTACCATTTACTCTAAATGGATTGTTTCAAGGTAAGATGCTAATTGTAATCCCCCATAACAACCATCAGAAAATAGCTTTTAAAAACTTGTAAAAGAAACTAAGGAACTAAACTGGTATATTGAAAATAACACAAAAGAAAGCAGTAGTAGAAAAATGGAGGAGAAAAAAAGACATATAGAAAACAAATAAAATGGCAGACCTAAATGCTATTTTTATCGGTAATTACATTAAATGTAAATGGATTACAAACTCCAATCGAAAAACAAATACTGGCAAAATTGATTAAAAATGATCTAAGCAAATGCTAAGTGAAAGAAATAGACCTTAGTATCAAAGACACAAATATAGTTTGAAAATAAAAGGGTGAAAAAAATGATGCAAACAGTAACCAAAAGAAAGATACAGGACTATATTAATATTAAACAAAACAGACTTTAAGACAACTATGGTAACCAGAAAAGAGACATTAGAAAAATCAATCTATCAGGAAGATATAACAATTACAAACATAAAGAAACCTAACAGACCTAAAATACACAAGGTAAAAACTGACGGAATTAAAGGGAAAAAGAGATGATGTAACAACAATTGGAAATATCTGTATCCTACTTTCAATAATAGATAGAACTATACACAAAGATTCAAGGTAGAATACTTGAACAATACTATAAACCAACTAGACCTAACTGACATATAAATACTTTACCCAACAGTAGAATACACATTTTTTTTAAAATCCACATGGAACACTCTGCAGAACAGACCATATGCTAGGCCATAAAACAGGGCTCAATAAATTTAAAAGGACTGAATGCACACAAAGTATGTTCTCTGACCACGATGGAATTAAATAAATCAATGACACAAGGAGATTTAGGATATTCACAAATATATGTGAAAATTGAGCAAGATACTCATAAGTAACCAATGTGTCAAAGAAGAAATCATAAGGGAAAATAAATTCAAAAGAATTAAACAAAAATGCAATATGCCAAAACACGTAACGTACCAAAATAAACCCTAAGGCAAATTTACAGCTGTATCTATATTAAAAAAATCAAGAAAAATTCCAAATCAATAACTTAACTTTCTATCTTAACTAGAAAAAAAATACTTACATACAAAGGAATTTGTGTTCCTTTACCAATGAATTATTAAAGATTAGAGTAAAAATAAATAAAATAGAGAATAGAAAACAAATTGTAAAACCACAAGTTAGTTCTTTGAAAAGATGAACAAAATTGAAAAATCTTTAGCTAAACTAACTAAGAAAAAAAAAAAACAGAGAAATTCAAATTACAGAAATCACAAATAAAGGAGAGGATATCACTACTTAGCAAAATTCCCTGGTTTCTCACAGAAATGAAGAAGAAACAAGACAACTGTATGCCAATAAATTGGATAAATTAAATTGACAAAACTCTAGACAGACACAAATTAGTAACACTAGCTCAAGAAGTCATAGAATAGCTGAATAGACTTAGAGCAACTAAAAAGATTGAATCAGTAATTTGTTAACTTCCTACAAATAAAGCTCAGGTCCAGAAAACTGAACTCCCCAAAAGATTTAAAGAAGAATTAATACCAATTTTCATGAACTTTCCCAAACCATAAAAACGTGGGAAAATGTCTCAACTCACTCTATGTAGCCAGTGATACCAAAACCAGGTGGTGACCTCACAAGTACATTACAAACCAATATCCCTTATAATACCTATGGAAAAATCTTCAATGAAATATTTGCAAACTGAATCTGGCAACAAACTTTTTAAAGTATATATTATGAACAAGTTGAATTTATCTCAGTAATGCAAGATCTGTTTAATACGAAAAAAATCAATGTAATACATCATATTAATATAATAAAGCACAAATACCATATATCATCTCACTGATCCAGAAAAAGCATCTGACACAATCCAATACTCTTTTATAACAGAATGCAACAAACTACAAATAGAAGGAAACTTCTTCAACCTTACAGAGGGCATCCAAAAACAAAAATGAAAACAAATAACTCACAGCTAATATCACATATAATGGTGAAAAATCCAATGCTCTTCCGCTAAGATCAGAACCTAAAGAATGATATCTGTTCTTTCCACTTTTATTTAACATTGTACTGACAATTCTAGCCAGTACAATTTAGCAAGAAAAATAAAAAGTATCAGGATTGCAAATGAAGAAGTAAAACCAATTCTATTTGCAGACGTCCTAATCTTATATATAGAAAATCCTGAGAAACTTACCTAAAAACTATAACTAGTAAACAAATTCAAGAAGTCTGGAAGATTCATGATCAATGCACAAAACTCCATTAAATTTCTATATATTAGCAGTTAACAAACCCAAAAATGATCTTGATAGAAGAATTTTATTTAAAATAACAACAAAAACAATGAAACACTTAGGAATACATGTTTAAAAGGTGCCAGTCTTGCACACTGAAAACTATAAAACATTGTTGAAGGACACTTAAGATCTAAATAAATGAAATGATATCCCACATTCATGGATCAGAAAATTAGTACTGTTAAGTGGCAACATTTCTAAATTAATCTACAGGTCATGAAGTTCTTACAAAAATCTCAGCTGCCTTTTTTCTTTTTTTTTTTTTGCCAGAGTTGACAAACTGATTTTAAGATTCACATGAAAATGCTTGGGAGTCAGAGTAACAAAAACAGCCTTGAAGAAGAATAAAGTTTGAAAACTCACACTTTCCGATTTCAAAACTTAACTACAAAACTACAGTAATCAATAATCAATAAATGAGTGTGGTAGTAGTATAAGATTAGACATAAAGACCAATAATAAACCATTAAAAGACCACAAATAAACCCTTACATTTATGATCACGTGATTTGTTTAAACCTTTTAAATTATTAATAGAGGTTATTTTCTAAGCAGTTTTAGGTTTTTGGAAAAATTAAATACAGAGTTCCTTTATATTCCTCTTACCCTCTTCTCCCTCTGGTCTCCCCTATTATTACTATCTTGCATTTGTGTGGTAATATGTTAGAATTGATGAGCCAATGTTGATACACTGTTATTAACTGAAGTCCATCATTTATACTGTGGTTTACTCTTTTTGTTATACACCCTATGAATTTTCATTAATGTATAATGACATGTATACACTATTAAAGTATGATGGCCAAGTGATTTTTAACAAGAATACCAAAGCAATTCGACGTAGTAAGAATAGTTTTATCAACTGGTGGTACTGGGACAACTGGATATCAACACACAAAAGAATAAAGCCAGATGCCTACCTCACACCATATACAAAATGGACTGCAGACTAAATATAAGAGCTAAAACCATTAAACTGTTTAAATGAAAAACACAGGATAAATCCTTGTACCTTAGGTTACACAATGTTTTTTTTTTTAGAAACATCACCCAAAAAGGACAAGCAACAAAAGGAAAAAAAGTAACTCTGATCTCATCTAAATGTAATACTTGGTGCTGCAAACTATATCATCAAGAAAGTGGGATGACAACACATAGAATAGAAAAAAAAATTGCTAATCATATACCTGACAAGGAACTTGTATCTAGAATATACAAAAACTATTCCAACTCAATAATTAAAAAGCATATAACCTAAGTAAAACATGGGGAAAGGATTTGAAGAGGCATTTTTCCAAGGAAGATATACAAATGGCTAATAAATACAAAAAAGATGCTCAACAACATTAGTCAGTAGAGAAATGCAAATCAAAAACACAATGATATGCCATTTTATACCCACTAGGATAGCTAAAATCAAAAAGATAATAAGTGTTGATAAAGATGTGAAGTTAAGCATGGTCACCATATGACCCATCAATACCATTTCTGCCTATACACTCAAGAAAAATGAAAATATATCTAAATAAAAATTTGCACATAAACATTCATAGCAGCATTATTCATAACAGCCAAAAATCAAAAACAACCCAAATGTTCATAAACGCGTGAATGGATAAACAAAATGCCGTATATCCATACAATGGGGCATTATTCGTCAATAAAAAGGATAAAGCACTGATACATGCTACAACACAGATGAACCTTGCAAGAGTCAGTCACAAAAATCACCAAGTGTATAATTACATATTCTAGAAGGACTAGGAAAATCTGTAGACAGCAAGTAGATTAACAGTTGCTAAGAGTAGGGCTGAGAGGATTAGAGTGCAGGGTAAATGGTGACCGACATGAGGTTTCTTTTTAGGGTGATGGCTGTGTTCTAAAGTATGATTATGAAGATGGTAATACAACTCTGTGGATATATTAAAAACCACTGACTTGTATACCTTAGGTGACATTTATGGTATGTCAATTAAATCTTAATAAAGCCAACACAAAATTATTATCTATGGTCCTTGATCCCAAGCAACTGACAGACTAGAATCAGAAAATATTCATTGAGACTTATGACCTTGGCTCTATCATTTCATCTACCATTGTGAAGAAAACTTTAAAAACTGAATGAAGATGTAAGTCATTTTTACAAGACACTTCTATGTCAAAAAATTCAATTTGGAGGAAGACAGAACTGGTAGACATCACCACCATTATAGAAACAGCAAGGGCATTACAAAACTAAAAGAACAATGAAATATTCCTTATCAATTATATCTTTGTTTACCTCTTTTTCCTTAAGTAAAGCTTCGTGTTTTTCTTCAAGCCGTTTCATTTCAAACGCTAGTGTGTCTGCCCTTTTGGATTCGGAGGAAAGTTTAACGTGAAGATCTTGAACCTAATGTCAGAAACAAAAGGAAAAAAAGTCCTTAAAAGTATATAAGTGCATAAATCTCAATAGTCTTTCAGAATTAAGTAAATGAAAAACTGATTAGGAATAAAACATCTATACTAAAATTGCAGTCTAATTCTAAATACTTGTGGAAAATAACATATAGACAAGAATTAACATAAAATTAAAAATAATCAAATAGTTTAGCCAAAAAAATTAAAAGTCAGCCTTCTAATGTTACTTAGTAAACAGCAAAACGAATATTTCAGGTTACAGCTCCATTCTCTAAGGCATTAACCCTGCTTACCAGAAATGCTAATAAATAAAATCTCAAAAGAAAAAATAATTTCAGAAGGTAGTTAAAAGGTAAAAGACCCAGATAACTCAAACTCAATTATCAATCCTTGAATTTTTAACATTAAAGAAAGAAATTCATCAGAGCAAGTTCATAGTTTATTATATGGAATGCTTCTCAATTTCTTTACCATTCTTAAGAAATCAAAAGGAATAACAAACCCTTACAATTTTATCAATTAAAACTTAAGATGTTTCTTACCTGCCTTTTGTATGTTTCTAATTGTGTACGTGCTGCATTTGCTTTTTTTAATTCTTCTTCTAAACTGACTGTATTATGCATATACATCATGTTGGTTTCCTGTAAAGTTTTCACCTGCTTGCGAAGGTCATTCAGATCTTGTAGCTTCTGACGATATATCTCAACTGTTGACTCCAGTTTATTTGCTTTATCAGAGGTAGCCCTATAATAATAAAGACTAAGCATTACTGTATATAAACTAGTATATACTCATAATTTTGCTTTGGCTGTAAAATGAATCTTCCAAACAATCACAAAAAAGAAAAAAGAAAAGTAAATGAGAGTGAGTGAGAAGAGGAAACTGTAAACGTTGCGAGAACTTTGGAAACAGACTCCAGCCTAAATCCATTTAAAGTTCAACCTCTTTGGTATAAAGCCATCAAA
The DNA here is from genome assembly GCF_000951035.1 of Colobus angolensis palliatus. Lineage (NCBI taxonomy): Eukaryota > Metazoa > Chordata > Mammalia > Primates > Cercopithecidae > Colobus > Colobus angolensis. The sequence goes on from NW_012111142.1 coordinate 5,925,710, forward strand.
ATAAAAATGCTTCACATCTGACACACTAAATTATCAAACTATTTCATATATTAGCATAATGAATAAAAATAATAATTTTGTATATAAAATTGAGCAACTCAGCTGCTCTGCAGCTTACAGGCCAACCTTCCTTTGTGTGTAACATTCAGCATAGTTTCCTTCTAAGTATTTGACTTATTTTATTTAGGAAGTTGACTAAATTTATAAACTTGTCAGGCAAAGCACTTCCCTTTGGAGCTGTGCTTACCTGACTTAAATAAATAAACAAACAAACAAATAAACCAAATCACTTCACTATCACAAGCAGGTCCAAATTAATGGTTATACAAATTTTGTTTCAAATGAGTATTAGGAACTACAAAAAATAATTAAGAAAAATTAACAAAAAAATATAAAGACGTGGACAGACTGTTCACTGAGTAACATTTCATAAGAAAAAAGTAAATATAAACTTCATATTGCCAAATGACAATCCTCGCTAAAAGAAAGTTATGATTCTTGCCTATATTTGATCTATAGTTTATCAAATGTCAAAATATGGATTGAGAATACATTTCCTTACACAAAAATTTCACAAAATATGATAGGTACAAGCAAGTCAAGTTAAACATATCTATAAGTACTCCGTTTACAAAATTTTAATTAAAGGTCTCATTTTGGATTTATGGGTTCTAATGTGAAAATGTCTTCAGAAGAATTGAGTATTATCCATGAACTGCAAGCCCAAACAACAAACATAAAAGAAGTTAAAACTATCAGCCTGGATTAAAAACTGATCAATACTTGACATACAGGAATAATCCTATGAATCCTCATTAAAATATGAAATACTTGAATTGACTAAATAGCTCAGAAATGGCATAATTATATTTTTTAAGACATGCCATACCTAAGAACATCTATTTCATCTTTCAGGGCTCTTGTTTCTTCCGCAAGACTAGTCAGTTCATCATTCCTATGCTGGAATTCGATTAGCTGCTTTTCAAGTTCTTCACAGTGAACACGGTAATCATCTTTTGCAGCTTCAAGCCTTGCACAAATAAAAAAGTAAGTATTTATAACTTCTATGATTTGTTTTAATTACATAATTACATTATAACTTGCATGAATATATACGCAAAGGCATATATAACACTCAACACAATAAAATATTTGATGATGAATAAAACATGTATCAATAAATGCCAAAAGACTGGAATATCATGGAACATATTCTCTAATAATAAAGGTTAATTAAATTAGAAATCAGTCGCAATAAGAAGTCTAGAAAAGCTTTAATCTTTGTAAATTAAAAAACACATTCCTAAATAACCCACAAGTCAAGAAAAAAAATCACAATGGAATTTAGAAAATGTTTCAAACTAAACAATAACAAAAAGACAAGCAATCAAATTTGGGGGACAACACTAAACCAGTGCCTCTCAGTTTTAAAGGTTTATGTTAGAAAGAAAGAAAGGCTTAAAATCAATGATCTAAGTTTCAACTTTAAGAGGCTAGAGAAAGAAGAGAAACATAAATCCAAAGAAAGTATAAAGAAAGAAATCTAAAACCAATAATATAGAAAGCCAATAAAGGATGTTTGAAATATTAAGAAAACTGATGAACCTCCAGCAACAGTGATCAAGAAAAACGAAAGAAAACCCAAGCAATATCAGGAATGTAAAAGAGTATGTATCATCACATCTGCCACAGTCATTATAAGGATAAAAAGAGAATATTATGAACAACTTCATGTCGATAAATTCAATAACTTAAATAAACATATACACTGAATTTTAAGGATAAGAAGAGAATATTATGAACAACTTCATGTCAATAAGTTCAACAACTTAAATAGACATATATACTAAAAAATACAACTTACCAAACTGACACAAGATGAAATAGGAAATCTGAAAAGCCCCATGACCATTAAAGAAATTAAATTTGTCAGTAAAAATCCACTCACAAAGAAAACCATAGGTCCAAATTGTGTTACTAATAAACTGTATCAAAATTTCAGAAAGAAAGAACATTTTTACATAAACTCTTTCAGAAAATAGAAGAGAGAATATGCCTCAGTTATTCTATAAGATGCAGAAGTCTGATAACAAATCCTGAACAAGACATTACAAGAGACAAAAGTCAGATCAATATCTATTATAAAGACAGTTATAAAAATTATTTTAAATTATTAACTGAATCTAGTGATATATAGAATAAAATATGAACAAAGTGGTTTATCTCCAGAATGTAGGTTTTTAACATTCAAAAATCAATCAATATATTAAAAGAATGAAAAAGAAAAACTACACCATCTTTTCAAGATGCAGAAAAATCATCAGACAAAAATCAACACCCAATCATGATTGAAAAAACAAAAACAAAAAACAAAAACCTTGCAGCAAGGTGGAAACAAGGGGAATTTCCTCAATCTGACAAAAAGCACATTGAAAAACTCTACAGTTAACACCATAGTTGATGGATCCTAATTGCACATGATCCCTGTAAGACCAGGAAAAAAGCAATGATGGCTGCTCCTGCAATAAGGCAAGGAAAATTAAATACAAGACAGAAATAATGAAAGGAAGATGTAAAGTTCTATTAATAGATTAAATGACTATAGATTCCATAGTCTGTATTCTTCGAAAATTCATGTTAAAACCTAATCCCCACTTTTTGCTACTAATATAACTTTTGCTACTAATATGACTTTTTGCTACTAATAGACAGAACTCCATAAAATGATTTCCATTAAAAATGCTACCTGAAGTTTTCTTCCTGTAATTGTTCTAGTTGTAACTGTGCATGAAAATACTTTTTTGCAACCACTGTGTTTGGATCATCAAAAGAGCCATCCAGCTGGTCAAGTTTTTCATTCATCATCTCATTTTCAGAAACCAGAGAATGCTTTTCATCTTGAAGTGTAGTCACCTAAGAAACAAACACACACACATAAGCACCAGTAGAAAAAACAAACAAATAAAAACTCTTATTAGAGTCTAGAGTTCAGATTCTAGATCTGACTAAGCCATTAAATAGCTTGGTCTGTCATACTAGATGAGTTCTAAGGATACTTCTGAATGTAGAATTCAAACAAAAGAAATCAAATCAATACACATATGGAGAAAATAGAATAACTATATCTTTAAAATGCTATGCCTGCCTTTGTTTGGGGAAGAAAATGTTTTCAAGTCTCTAAAACTGGATGCACAAATGAAACTTCAAAAAATTAATTTGTCTCCCCTTTTAGGTATAAACTAATTTATAGAATGATGTCACCTACTAAGCAAAATATACACACGTATGTTCAAAGTTATCATGATAGGTTTAGAGTATAAAATTGTCAGTCACACATCACATTCAGGAAATAAGCACATTTGATTAATGAATCAATAACAAAAAGCTAAGCTGTTTCCATTTGCACATTTAAACTGTTTGCTTATGATTTAAAATGAATAAAAACACCTTAGTATAGAACCACATCAATATCAATACCTGGAGCAACTATTTTTATTCATATTTTTAAAACATGCGTGATTTTCTCTCCTGGTTCTACTTCTTTTCCATTTGAAAACATCTTTAAAAATGCATAGCTAAGGCTGTGTCTTTTCATAAGGCCAGAATTTTTACATATGATTAATAATTAGTTTGAAAAACCATTGATTAACCTTTTCTGATTTCCAGTGTATTACTGAACAAGTTTGCTATCCATATTTTCAAAACATGTAATTCAATCCAGTTATGTAAATATGACTACACGTTGACACAAAGAATAGGAAATTAACATCAAATGATTGCCCTGAACATAGTATATAGGCAAGTTACTGTCTTCTAAATGAGAAATACAAAGTCTGGGAAACTGTTCCTGGGCAGACAACATAAAGAAATAACTTTCTGTTCCTAAATTCAACGCATGCACCCATGCCTATTATGTAAACTGTTTAATGACTACTATTACCTGCCATGCATAATAATTCAAAGTGATTCAGATACAAAAAAGAGTAAAGAGCTTCTGCCCTTAAGACCCTTACAGTAGAAATATAAACAATTATGTAAAAGATGTTGAAGGTGCTTTGAGAGAAGCACACTATAGGGTAAGGGTAGGGCACAAAGAAGAAAATATCTCATTCTAGCTTGAGTGTAGGGGCTGTCAAAAAATGACTGACAGAGGAAAAACAACACCCTCAGTCATCAAAACTGGGCAGGACTCTTCTAAAACAGAATAACACCAAGGGCAAATTTTAGTTTTGAATACCTGGTGAATAACCAATCTTGCTCCTATCGGTATGCTTCAATGTAGCTCCAGAGGAATTTCTGGCACAGACATGAGTAAGGAGGGTGCCAGACAGGCACATTCCTTGTTCCCACCCTAGAACCATGACTCAGAGCGCTGGTCAGGCATCTCCTTCAGCAAGCTCTCATGGTGATAAGTTCAATCTGCACCTGCCTCTGTCTCTCTCTGTTTGGGATTTCTGCACTTTTCACCTAAAACCAGATCATATACCCTTCATTATTTGTTACAAACACACAAATCTTTAAATGTGGAATTTTGTGTTCTTTATTGAATAAGAATTTCTCAGAAGACTGTACTTAGATCCTACGAGAGAATGGTAATATCTGAATGGCTCAATCTTCCTATGAAGTATTTTACAGGGTGAATATGATCCTATTTAAAATGAACACATTTCAGGTACTTCGCATGTGTTTGAAGGTGTATGTTACAATGTGCAGTTAGGAAAGGTGTGAAGGAGAACAGATTAAATTTCCCCTACTTGAGACACTTACTTCGTTCAAATACAGAGGACTGGTTTCTACAGATGAATTTAGAAGACCCGAATTCCAGTGCTCCCACTGCACTAAGTGACTAGTCACCCTAACCAAGTCTTTTCCTTTTCCTTATTTGCAAATGCTTGAGGGTTAGAAGCATTATCCAGCCCTGTCATTTTAGATATTTACTTCCTCTAGCAAGGATACTACTACTACAGCTTTGCTCCTTGCCCGTACACTTTTCAGAGAATCAACTACAAATTTAGCTCATTATTTAAACAAAAAAATGCCATTTACATACAGCATATTATGAAGGTACACTTAACCTTCTGTACATCTTTTTCTAGACTTATTGCATAATATGCACATTTGTATTTTGATGTAACAGTAACATCATACGCAAACAATATACATAGCACTTCCATGCCAGGCTCTAAGTGCTATATATATGAACTCATTTAACCCTCACGACGACTCTGGGAGATATATGCTATCATCACTCCATTTCTCAAAAGAAAAAACTCAAAAGAATAATTAAGTAATGTGCCTGGAGCAAATAACCAGCTAGTAATATGACCAGGTACTGAATGTAGGTAGCCTGGTTTGACAATCTAACCTCTTAACCATTAACTATTCTTGCTCATGCCAAGTTCATTTTAACATACATGTGCATATAAGATTATACACACACATGTTCATATATACATACATGTTAGCAAAAACTTGCCGTAAGAGACTACATACATATATATGAACATGTACTTGAAAGTATTGGTGGGGGACGTGTCAGGCACCACTTAATACTTTAATAAATTACCTCTATTTAATATTCACATATACAATATGAAGTAGAAACTTTAATTTTCCTATTTTACAAAAATGAAAATGGAGTCCTTATCTAAATAGTTGAAATTCTACAATTAGTACAGTGATTTTCTCAAGGGAAGTTAAGCCAGCAAATTTCAACTATCAGAGAAAAGTATTTATGAAATTCATGCTTGAATATTCAAGCCTATAAGAAATCCTTTTAATGTTCCCTCCATGAAGTGAAACCTAATCTATAAAACATAGTGCCAACTAATTAATTACAATAAAAAACTTCTGTAAACTTAAAGAGGAAGTTTTTCTCAGCTCAGGGTTTTTTCCCGTACCTGCATATCCAATTCTTCACATCTTTGCCTCAGCTCTTCTTTTTCTGCTAGTGCTTCCTGAAGTTCTTCCAAGGCTTTTTTAAGCTGAAATATAAAATGTCCTAAATCTTAGTAAATGGTGTTTTGACACAAATATAGAAAAATAGAAAAAATATACTCTTCTCACAACACACATATACACTGATATGGGAAATTATTTTTTATATTTACCTATTAACAAATGAGTCTTACAACAAAAAAAGAGAATTTTAGGCCAATGTCCCTGATGAACATTGATGTGAAAATCCTCAACAAAATACTGGCAAACCGAATCCAGCAGCACATCAAAAAGCTCATCCACCACGACCAAGTTGGCTTCATCCCTGGGATGCAAGGCTGGTTCAACCAATCAATAAACACAAATCAATAAACATAATCCATCACATAAACAGAACCAATGACAAAAACCACATGATTATCTCAATAGATGCAGAAAAGTCCTTTAACAAAATTCAACAGCCTTTCATGCTAAAAACTCTCAAAAAACTAGGTATCAATGGAATGTATCTAAACATTAAGAGCTATTTATGACAAACCCACAGCCAATATCATACTGAATGAGCAAAACCTGGAAGCATTCCCTTTGAAAACTGGCACAAGACAAAGATACCCTCTCTCACCACTCCTATTCATCATAGTATTGGAAGTTCTGGCCAGGGCAATCAGGCAAGAGAAAGCAATAAAGGGTATTCAAATAGGAAGAGAGGAAGTCAAATTGTCCCTGTTTGCATGATTGTATGTTTAGAAAACCCCATCATACCAGCCCAAAATCTCCTTAAGCTGATAAGCAACTTCAGCGAAGTCTCAGGATACAAAATCAATGTGCAAAAATCACAAGCATTCCTATACACCAATAACAGACAAACAGAGAGCCAAATCATGAGTGAACTCCCATTCACAATTGCTACTAAGAGAATAAAATACTAGGAATACAACTTACAAGGGATGTGAAGAACTTCTTCAAGGATAACTATAAACCACTGGTCAAGGAAATAAGAGAGGACACAAATAAATGGAAAAACATTCCATGCTCATGGATAGGAAGAATCAATACCATGAAAATGGCCTTACTGCCCAAAGTAATTTATAGATTCAATGCTATCCGCATCAAGCTACCACTGACTTTCTTCACGGAACTGGAAACAACTACTTTAAACTTCATATGGAACCAAAAAGAGCCCACGTAGCCAAGACAATTGTGGGCAAGAAGAACAAAACAGGAGGCATCACGTTACCTGACTTCAAATTTTACTACAAGGCTACAGTAACAAAAACAACATGGTACTGGTACCAAAACAGATATATAGAACAATGGAACAGAACAGAGGCCTCAGAAATAACACCACACATCTACCACCATCTGATCTTTGATAAACCTGACACACACAAGCAACAGGGAAAAGATTCCCTATTTAATAAATAGTGTTGGGAAAACTGGGTAGCTATATGCAGAAAACTGAAACTGGACCCCTTCCTTACATCTTATACAAAAATCAACTCAAGATGGATCAAAGACTTACTTAAAGGTACGTCTGTAGGACCATAAAAGTCCTAGAAGAAAACCTGGGCAATGCCATTCAGGACATAGGTATGGGCAAGGACTTCATGCCTAAAACCCAAAAGCAATGGCAACAAAAGCCAAAATTGACAAATAGGATGTAATTAAACTAACGAGCTTCTGCACAGCCAAAGAAACTATCATCAGAGTGAGCAGGCAACCTACAGAATGGGAGAAAATGTTTGCAATCTATCTGTCTGACAAAGGGCTAATATCCAGAATCTACAAAGAACTTAAACAAGTTTACAAGAAAAAAGCAAACAACCCCATCAAAAAAGGTGCAAAGGATATGAACAGACACTTCTCAAAAGATGACATTTATGCAGCCAACAGACATATGAAAAAATGCTCATCATCACAGGTCACTAGAGAAATGCAAATCAAAACCACAATGAGATACCACCTCACACCAGTTAGAAAGGCGATCATTAACAAGTCAGGAAACAACAGATGCTGGAGAGGTTGTGGAAAAATAGGAACGCTTTTACACTTTTGTTGGGAGTGTAAATTAGTTCAACAATTCTGGAAGACAGTGTGGCGATTCCTCAAGGACCTAGAACTAGAAATACCATTTGACCCAGCAATCCCATTACTGGGCATATACCCAAAGGATTATAAATCATTCTACGATAAAGATACATGCACATGTATGTTTATTGCGACTCTATTCACAATAGCAAAGACTTGGAACCAACCCAAATGTCCATCAAAGATAAACTGGATTAAGAAAATGTGGCACATACACACCATGGAATACCACACAGCCATAAAAAAGGATGAGTTCATGTCCTTCGCAGGGACATGGATGAAGCTGGAAACCATCATTCTCAGCAAACTAACACAGGAACAGAAAACCAAACACCGCATGTTCTCACTCATAAGTGAGAGTTCAACAATAAGAACACATGGGCACAAGGAGGGGAGCATCACACATCAGGGCCTGTTGGGGGTGGGGGTTAGGGGAGGGATAACATTAGGAGAAATACCTAATGTAAGTAACGGGTTGATGGGTGCAGCAAACCACTATGACACGTGTATACCTATGTAATAAACTCTCATGTTCTGCATGTGTAACCCAGAACTTGAAGTATAATAATAATAATAATAATAAATGAGTCTTAATTTGTTGTCTTTGTATGAATTACATTTACATGACCTTATTAACATTGAAGGCTATGGTCCCACAGAAGTAAATTTTATGTAAATCCCTGCAAATTACTTTTACAAGTATTAGAGAAGGCATTGTTTAGTTTTATTACAGAAAAAAAGTTTAGAAAAAAACATGGCATGTTTACATTTAAATAAATTATTTCTTTAAACATTTTCTTTTGAAATACTTCTTGAGATGACTGGAGACACTCATAAAAGAAGACGTGTCTAAAAATATAACAGAAAAAGTACTCAATGCATTTGCGTTTCCTTTTACCCTTTATTCTATAACCCATATTGGGTTATAAATGGGAAAAGAGTGTCTTTTCCCCCTGTAAAACAGTCCCGAAGGAAAGGAGCCTTGAATACAGGACCTTTGAGCTGTTTCTTCAATATCAAGTGAGAGGAGAGCAACAGTGAAAAAAATTAAATTACTAGATAAATTAAAACTTAGCAGGGTTTGTTTTTAATTGTCCTCTGTTTCACTGTGTAACCATACAGCATGGTCCAAACTACATTACAAGTGTCAGAAAGAATGTTCAATGTCACTCAATTCTTTCAACATGATCACAAAAACCTCTGGAGACCAACACCACTTCCATTCAATTGGGATCTTGCAGAAGAATCAACTAAATTTCATTGAAGAAAATATTCTTGTATATGCTCTTTTTGTAAGCCTTATGAGAGTAATTGGCAAAGAAACCCTAACATGCTTTCAACATTTTTCTTCCATACTAAAATACTCACCTGTTGCTCCAATTCTCCAACAGCATCATTCAGAGGAGAGCTCAATATTTCTTTACTCATCAACTTGGAAATTAAAATAATAAAATTAAGTATAACAATGTGATGTTTATGAAGTAAAATATATTTTCTTGAAAGGATAGTAAAATGATTTATATTTAGCTTTTCCTTGCCTTAATTTAAGGATTCTTAGAACACTATTCAGATAAAAATTTTATTGGAGGTTTAACTTAATAACACAAATTCAAGCATATTAGTGAGGACACCTAAGTAAATTGTGCTTTAAATACATAGATATATTCAAAATACTTGTGTACTGAAGAATTTCAATACAATTTCTAAAAGACATATTACTGATGAACAGTGAACACATTAAATAATTTTAAAAGGGATTCGTATACACTGTAAGTTAATACTTTTTAAATGTAGCCTTTTCGAGAAGTCATTTTTAAAGTAGAAGTTACGATTATATGAAAAAAAATCCTGTAAAATAACTCTTTGAGATGAAAGGCAGATTTACTTACGTACAGGGATGCTCTGAATCCAAACCAACAATGCAAACTCAGGGAGTACAGACTACCAAAGTCCTGTATGATGTCTCCCTCTAAGTCATGCCCCTTCCAAACTGCTTTTCCTGAGGTCTCCTCTGCACTCCATCTCAGCCGTTTAGGCTGATATTAAGAATCAACACCTCATCACATTAATTCTGAATCCTTCCTGGCTCCACTTACATAACTAGACTAGCTTTAATCCAGCTTACCTGGCTCTAAAACCTAAGTACCACCATATTTGCTCACAGATCTAACATTTTGAAAATGCATATGGTATATATAAATGAAAAATTCAGGAAAGATTGTCATAACTTGCAGAAAACAAAAGAGAAAAGAAAAACTCCTGTCAGATCAGAGACTGTTTATCCTGCATTTCCTGCTAAGCTGAAGTTATTTAAAGGAAGGGTCCCCAACCCTGGGAGGCTGGGGCGGGTGGATCACAAGGTCAGGAGATCGAGACCATCCTGGCTAACACGGTGAAACCCGGCCTCTACTAAAAATACAAAAAATTAGCCCGGCGTGGTGATGGGCGCCTGTAGTCCCAGCTACTTGGGAGGCTGAGGCAGGAGAATGGCATGAACCCCAGAGACGGAACTTGCAGTGAGCCGAGATCACACACCACTGTACTCCAGCCTGGATGACAGAGCAACAGAGTGAGACTCCATCTCAAAAAAAAAAAAAAAAAAAAAAAACTGGGCTGCACAGGAGGTGAGCGCAGGCAAGAGAGCATTATTACCTGGACTTGTCACTGTCAGATCAGCAGCAGCATTAGATTCTCATAAGAGCAAAAACTCCACTGTGAACACTTCTTATGTGAATCTAACGCCTGATTATCTGAGGTGGAACAGTTTCATCCAAAAACCTTCCCCCTGCCCGCCACCCCGGTTGTACGGAAAATTTGTCTTCCACAAAACTGGTCCCTGGTGCCAGAAATGTTGAGGACCACTGATTTAAAGAGACTTGACAATATTAATTTATTAACCAGCTTTTAAAATGTAAGGGTACTAAAATTGGGCTTAAAGGCCTTTTAAAATATTGTGGGGGGTAGAAAAGGAAGACCCACTAGCTAAGGGTAAGTAAGCCAACAACAAAGAGAAAGTTTATAAAAAGAAAAGCACAAAGTATGAAAAGTTTCATATAATTTGGTTTAGGATTTTTATACTCATAGGAACATGATATAACTTACCTCTTGAATAGCAGTCATGACCACATGTTGAACTGACTCTTCCAGCGTCATTATATTTTGAATATGTTCTATGATTTAAAAAAATCAAATCTGAAAAAAATCTACTCTTTACATGTAGTACCTCAGCCATCAAATGAACAGACTATAAGAATTCATTTACCCACAGATAATCCTTCATGTAAATACATTATTTGTCTATCAATATGTCTTCCTTCCTCACCAAGATAAACTGAGTATTGTTAACCAAATGAGTTCATTCTTTCAAGATTGAGATTGTTGCAGTTAGTACCTTGAAATCATTTCAAAAATCATTTCAAAAATCGGCCGGGCGCGGTGGCTCACGCCTGTAACCCCAGCACTTTGGGAGGCCAAGGTGGGTGGATCACGGGGTCAGGAAATCCAGACCATCTTGGCTAACACGGTGAAATCCCGTCTCTGCTAAAAATACAAAAAATTAGCCGGGCGCGGTAGCAGGCGCCTGTAGTCCCAGTTACTCGGAAGGCTGAGACAGGAGAATGGCATGAACCCGGGAGGCGGAGCTTGCAGTGAGCCGAGATCGCGCCATTGCACTCCAGCCTGGGCGATAAGCAAGACTCCATCTCAAAAATAAAAATAAAAATAAAAAAATAAAAATAAATTAACACGGCAAAGTACAAAAGTGTGAAAACTTTTAAAAAGTTATGTATCTAGGAATCAAATTCCTTTTTAAATGGGACAAAATTGCTCAATAGTGCTTAGAAGTAAATTATGGAAATATTACATATAATATTAAAATTTGTAGGACACAACAAAATAATCACTCTAAAGCAAAAGTGCCACTTAAAATGTCAATTATAGCTTAAAATAGGAACAGCTGATTAATTCACAAGAAAAATGAATGAGATAAAAGAGGACAACAAAATTAAGCAGTAAAAACAAAATAGGGACCGGGCGCGGTGGCTCACGCCTGTAATCCCAGCACTTTAGGAGGCCAACGCGGGCAGATCACAAGGTCAGGAGATCGAGACCACGGTGAAACCCCATCTCTACTAAAAATACAAAAAATTAGCTGGGCGCGGTGGCGGGCACCTGTAGTCCCAGCTGCTCTGGAGGCTGAGGCAGGAGAATGGCGTGAATCCGGGAGGCGGAGCTTGCAGTGAGCCAAGATGGCGCCACTGCACTCCAGCCTGGGTGACAGAGCCAGACTCCATCTCAAAAAAAAAAACAACAACAAAATAGACTCAAAGCCAAAAGTTGGCCCTTTGAAAAAGACTAATAAAACTTACAAACTTGGTATAAGATTAATTAAGCAAAAATAAGTTACAAATAACCAGCAATTAAAATATTAACAAAGCATTAATCAATGAAAAAATAAAAAGAATCACAATTACAACAAAAAATAACTAGATTTATAAATAAATTACTGCTTGTCAATTTGCGATTAAATATTTAGAGAAGTTTTAACCTTCCATGAGCTAATGTACCTGCTTTTATGAAAAACCCAATATACAGATCTTTAACATTATTCATAAGTGAGAAATAAAAGCCTACAGAGAAGTGCTAGCTTGTCCTAGAAAAAAACTTCTAGTAAATAGTAGAGATGGACTAATATAAAAATTCTCTGACACCTAGTCACTGTCCTTTTATAAAATACACTGTCCTTTTGATAAACTACAATTAATTTCATGTATTTTGTTTTATTTTTCTCCTTTCGGAGTTTGTTAGTAAATTTATCCCAACTTCTATCCTTTCTTCATTAGACAATGTTGAATGTTTTCCAAGGCCCTGGCTTGAAGTATTTTGCATTTTGCAAACTTAAGCACTCAACATTATTCTTTCATAAAGGTAGTGTACTAAGAACAAGTTTGGATGAATCATGCAAAACAACAGCAGCATCAAAGGTCTCACCACCCAAACAGATTCAAGCCCTCAAGGGAAGGAGGTCTGGGCCTGTTCAGTTCATCATTCGGCATTACATGCAACCAAATATGATCCTTTTGTACTCAGCAAAATATGGATCACTATGTTTGGATATACCAATATAATGCATCAATTCCATTTATATCATTAGACCACTTATCTGGAGGATATATTGGACAGATATGCTTCTGAAAAGAGCAGACTATTATCTGAAGAAACCTGAATTATAAATTAGTAGCTGAATATTTATGAAAACTGAATCCACACGAAGTTCTTACATGTAAAATAGACATAATGTAGCAAATGAATAAGTACAATTTTTATTGAATATCCACTAAAACTTATTTACTGGATATATATTAAACTAATTAAACTAAAATACATTTAATTTAGCCACTGAATATGAATATCAGAATCCAGGTACAAATAGGACACTCAAGGTATGCCACTTTTCAATGACAGAGTTGGGCTAGAATTCAGATCTTCTGGTTTACATTTCAGAGTGATTTCTGAAAGTTTTAATAGTACATTTTAATGCTAGCTTGTATAGTAATGTAGATTGTTTCTAGAAAGTAGAAATCCTCAAATAATTGAAATTCACTTACCTTGCTTCTTTTCACAGTTGATCGCACAACCTAAAATAAGCTGGAGCAACCTCCCAAGCTCCACTGGATCTGAACATTCGGTTATTTGGTTTAAATTAGGGATAAGTGCTTCTGAAATCTGCTGCCCCAAAAACTACAATATTAAAATAAATTAGATCACTCATTTATGTCGGCTGCATATAATTTGCTACATTTAATATTGTTACAATGAAAAATTACAGATTCATGAAACAACTAAGATAAAATAACAAATGACAAATCAATAATTATTGATTAAAACCAGGTAGCAATGTTCAGGCAACATCCCAAAATTCTGAGTAACCAACTGAAGGCACTATATTCCCTTTTGGTTTCACATCGAATATCCTTTGATTCCACTGTCAGAGAGAAGAATTTAATTGAAGAAGCACTTGGCCTAGTCTACTATGACAAAACTTATTCCTGTCCATTAAATAACAAGCTTATGTTAAGCCAAAGAATATTCATAATATTTTCATATATAATCAATTAACATAGAAACACAATGTAAACCACTGCACTTTTACAAATGAACAACAAATCTAGTGGATTAATTTTTTTTCCTGGTCTTATCTTTCTTTTTCTTATTTTTTACCTGATTAAAATGGTTCTTGGCATTAAAAAAGTTTCAAAATTAGTTTTAGGTATTCAATAAATTGAAAATTTTTAAAGAGTATTAAACATTTTTGGGAGAAATTACAAATTTAATTGTGTGACAACTTTAAAAAATAGAAACAAAAATTCTTCAATGGAAAAGTCATTCAAAAGCTGCCCATCATTAAGCAATAAACTCTCATATCAAAAACCCTACTAGAGAACTTGTTATGATGCTGAATAAGAAAAAAACAAACTGTTTTACTAATGTACTATCTAAAGTGACTTTATAATACTACTTTCATTTTGCATTTTTTCCAACTTACTTGTATGAGCATAATCTCAGTGATGTCTTTGCTATTGTTTACACTATGAAGAAATGTCAAAATAATGCTTTAAATAGAAAATTACTTCAATTAAAGTCTACTTTATAGTATTGCACAAAATCAAATTATATTAAAGATGAAGGTAATTCTACTTGAAAATAATCAATTTGGAGAGTATCAATACCTAAGCAATGTTATCTTACAAATCAATATATCTAAGCTTAAACTTGTTCATTTTCACAAATGAGTATTCCATAAAAATGGCAATAAAACATGTTCCAATTATGACTCACATTCCAGTAAAATATTATAAGCCAAAAAAAGTGATTTTTCAGTCTTAAAGTAATTTTCATATAGCATTTTGCATTTAAACAAAGTCAGATGTTTTTCATACCTCATGATAATAACTCATAATTCCTTGAAGAACCTTCTTTAAATTACTGGCCTAACATGAAAAAAATAAGAGATTCTTATTTCAGATTAATAATGAAAGAAAAGTTATGCCAGCATGAAAAACAATAAAAATTCTCCCCTAATTAAAAAAGACAACAAAAACATTATAATAGAGTTCTATAAATACAAACACAGGATGCTTTTTAACCATCAGAGATTTAATCAGTGTTTAGTTAAGTAGGGTTATTCTATTTAAAGTGCGCCACAATGAACCCTAGGGACAACTTTAAAAATTTATATATGGGCATGTCCACCTCCGGTCATGAGCAAGTTAACTGGGTTTTGATTTTTCTCTCCTGTCACTAATAATTAGAAAACAAGACAAAATACATTAAACAATTGTTTTCAAGCTTTAGACAACAAGTAGTACAGAACTCTGCTTTCTGAAAGAACAAAAACAAACAGAAAATGAGCCCTACACTAGTACAAGCTTTCTGTCTTGAGGCAATTTTCAGACTACAGGGTAGGGAAGTGGAAACCAAACCGAGCCTGCTCTTCTCACTGACTGAAGAGACAGACATCAGAAGTTCAGGAAGGCCTGGGCAGTTTGAATTTGCAGGGCAGACAGATGAAAAGATGGGAGCTATGGAAAGAGCAAGCTCTGGAGATTTGTGTAAAATGGTTCCTTTGATTCTTTGGCTAAATACCAGTTTGCATGTGGATGGGTGAAACTCAATGTTCTTTCCAAAGAAATAACAATCCAGGGTACTATAAACTGAACCATTCCCAAAGACTGCATAGGCCAAAAGATTTTTGAAATTCTCACTAGCTGGAATGAAGACACCATGCTACATGCACAAAGCATTCACTAAAGACCCCCAAAAGGTCACAGTTTAGTAATGGGTCTAACTTAGTCCTAAAGGAAAGAATAACTTTAGCTCTGCCCCCCACCACAGCCAAAAATAGGCCTTTCAAGGATGAAACTGATGCCAAGTACCTTAGCTGCTTGCAAGAACAAAATTCAACACTCCTTAAAAGAATATACTTAATTGGGAGGCCAGGTGGGTGGATCACCTGAGGTCAGGAGTTCAAGACCAGCCTGGCCAACATGGCAAAATGCTGTCTCTACTAAAAATACAAAAATTAGCCAGGTGTGGTGGCGGGCACCTGTAATCCCAGCTACTTGGGAGGCTGAGGCAGGAGAATCACTTGAACCTGGGGGGCGGAAGTTGCAGTGAGCCAAGATTGCACCACTTCACTCCAGTCTGGGCATAAGAGCGAAACTCTGTCTTGGGAAAACAAAACTTCAAAAATCAGCACTCAGTCATGGCTGCCGCCATTGCTGCTGCCGGTGCCAGGGAACCCCAGTCCCCGGACAAATTGCTCCCGAAAGGCGACGCGGAGAAGCCTGAGGAGGAGCTGGAGGAGGACAACCATAAGGAGCTAGATGAGACCCTGTCGGAGAGACTATGGGGCCTGACAGAGATGTTTCCGGAGAGGGCCCGGTCCGCAGCCGGAGCCATTTTGATCTTTCCCTCTTTGTGGCTCAAAAAAAGTACAGATTTTCCAGGGCAGCCTTGTGGATTGGGACCATTTCCTTTATGATCCTGGTTCTTCCCGTTGTCTTTGAGACTGAGAAGTTGCAAATGGAGCAACAGCAGCAACTGCAGCAGCAGTAGATACTTCTAGGGCCTAACACAGGGCTCTCAGGAGGAATGCCAGGGGCTCTACCCTCACTTCCTGGAAAGATCTAGATTGTTACTGCTATTTGAGCTGTCCCGGTGGGATAAGTTTGAAATTCAAGTGTTTGAACGGCTGATTATTTGGATTTTTTTTTTTTTT
>NW_012111142.1:5943278-5946799 GCF_000951035.1 Colobus angolensis palliatus
TTTTTTACAATAAAGAATCAAATAGAGATTGTCAAACTGGATAAAATCATAAGACCCAACTATTAGGTGTCCACGTGAAACACTTTCAATAAAAAGACATAGGCAGATTAAAGGAATGGAAAAAGAAATACTAATGAAAAAATACAATCATAAAAAATCTGTAGTGGCTACATTAGTATTAGACATTTGATTTCAAATAAAAGAATATTACCAGGGATAAAGAAAAGTATTTAATAATAAGTGAATTCATTCAAGAACACATAAGAAATATAGTGTGTAATAAACTTAATAACAAAAATTCAAAATACATGAAGTAAAAAACAAAAAAAATGCAAAGGAGAAATCAACAAAATTGAAATCATCACTAGAGATTTAAGGGCCCTCTTCAGAGTCTATACTATACTATATCAAACATATAGGATAATAAAAGAAAATATCAATAAAGATGTGAAAAATACCACTATCAACAAACTCGACAAATTCTGTAACAACTGTAGAATGTATGCTGTTTTCATATACACATGGAACATTCACCAAGACAGACCATATGTTCAGTCATAAAATAAGACTCAATAAATGTAAAATAACTTCTCAACACAGAGCATGTTCTCAGATCTATTAGAAGCCAATAAATAAAAGAAAGGCAACTGGAAAATCCTCAAATATTTTGAATTTGAATACCTACGTCTAATTTACTCACAGGTCAAAGGAGAAAACACAAGGGAAATTATCCAATATTTTGAATTGAATGAAAACAAAATAACAGTCTGTCAAAATATGTGAGATATGGTTAAGATGCTGCTTAATATTAGGGGAAAAAAGGATTTAAAGTTGATTATTTAAGTTTCCATCTTAAGAAGCAAGAAAAAGAAGAACAGATTAAGTGACAGAAAGGAAGTAATAAAAATCAGAGAGAAAAATCAATGGAATAGAAAACATAAGCTAATCCTTTAAAAAATAAATAAGTAAAACTGAAAAACATCTACCCAGACTTATCAAGGAAAATACATTCAAAAGACACAAATAACCAATAGCAGAAAAAGAAAAGGAAACATCATTAAAGATCAGTTATTAGCATATTATTAGCACAGTAATTCAGTTAAGAACTGTGTATCAACAAATCATATATCCTATGAAACAAATGTCCTACTTAAACTGACTTAAAAATAGAAAATCAGTTTGGCAGTTTCCTATAAGGTTAAGCACATACTTACACAACTTAGCAATTCCACCCAGAAATTCACCCAAGAGAAATTAAATATGTATCTATCTGAAGATTCATATATGAACATTTGTAGCTGTTGTATTCACAATAGTCAAAAATGATAAAAATTCAAACATCCATCAACAAGTGAATAGCTAAACAAACCACAAAATATCAGTTTAATTAAATACTAGTTAGCAAAAAAGAGAAATAACTACTAATGCAGGCAACATGAATGAGACTCAAAAATTATACTGAGTGAATGAAGTTAGACAAAAAGGTAAACATTATATGATTCAATTTATATAGAATTCCAGAAATGAACTCCAAAGTGACATAAAAGAGATCTATAGCTACCTAGGGCAAGGCTGGGGGTAAGGATTAATAAAGAATGGGCCTAAAGTGCATATTGTGAGTTAATAGGACTATTTTCTATTTAATTATGATGGTAGTTACATGAGAGAATGCATGTGTTAAAACTCAAACTGTACACAATAAAAAGTACTAAAAGTTAATTTGAAAAAAAGATTTGGTTAGCTTAGCGCTAATTTTAGGACCACCGTTTGGATCAAGTGCTTCTCCCATTTGTTCTGCATACCTTTATTCTCCAGTTGTCCCCAACATCCTCTTTAATTCGGCTTAACCAAGATTCATTAAACCAAGCTGCATCACTGAAACAACAATAACAAAAATACTAAAGATGAAAATGCCTTTATTACACAAAAAAAATTAAATAGAGACAACAGAGAAAGTTACTTTATGTCTTAAAGCCTATCCTTAATAACAATACTGAATATTACTTATATAGTAATAATTTATCATATGAAGTTATTTAAGTCATTTGCCCCTTCAATTTAACAAACATTTACTAAATATTTAATACTAGGTGCCCTGCTACCAGGAAGATGCAAAAGTCTCAACCCTGAAGAGGTAAAAAACCAACATTTTAATGAGTGTCTACTCTGTATCAAGCACTGTGCTTGATGTTGGTCCAAGTTATTTCATTTAAATATGATGGTAACATGGCAAATACTCCATTATTATTTCCAGTCTTACTATTTAGGGAATTGAGGACGAGAGAGTCTAAGTAATTTGCCCTGGGTGACACTATTAATAACCCATGGCAAGGCCCAAAATTAATCTATTCAATTGAGTAGAATTAAGCAGAATGAGTTTAAATGAGAAGTCTACAAAGACAAGTTTAGTTTTAATGAAAAGCAAAGTCCCAAATTGATACTGATGGCCAAGACAAAGAAATGCTATACTAAATTTTTGTGTATTTAATAAGGTTTTGAAGAACAACATTTAACTATATATAGTGAACTACATTAACAGACTATATTCTAAACAAATACCTGGACACTTTCTCTGAGTAAGGAATTGAGATTAATATGAAGATAATTTACCATTTTGACCTTAGAGAAGTAGTTATTAAAGGAGAAAAGTAAAAAGCACAAATAACTACACTCAAAGGAGAATGTGATAAATGTTCTAAGGGTAAAACAACTTCAAAATCACAGAATGTTAGCACTGGAAGAGGTCTTAAAGGTCTCATCTAAATTCTTATTTTACAGGTATGCCAACTAAAATTGGGAAAAATTAAAGAGCTTCTTTTCCAAGGTTGTAATTTGAATTTAAGAATGCAAAACTGAAACCTTTCTGCTCGTATGTTCTAAAAGCAAAAGATAACTCCTCTGGCTATGATCACCAAAAAAATGGCTTCACTATTTTCAAATCATTTATTTGGAATTTGTAATCATTTTACTTTTTATTTATAATCAACACATAATTGTACATAACCATTTTCTTTTGAGCAGATTAATGTTAATTGTGCTCAACTTTTCCCAGATGCTAAGGCGGAAATTACCAAAACAATTTAAATATGTAAATACTATATTGATAACAAGGTATTTACTTGAAATGACTGAATGACTTGAGTTAGTGAGTCAAAACTATTCAATTCACTTTGTTTTTATATCAGATTAAGTAATAAAAAGTCCTAACCAAAAGAGTTATGCCAGTTGTGATGTTTAATATTAGTTATGAGTCAACTTGGCTGTGCCACAGTGACCAGATACTTGGTAAAAAAAAATCTGGATGTTGCTGGGAAGGTATTTTCTAGATGATATTAACATTTAAATCAGTAGACTTTGAATAAAGCAAACTACCCTCCATAATGTAGATGGGTCTCATCCAATCAGTCGAAGACCTTAAGAAAAAGGCTGACCTTCCCCAAAGAAACAGCAAATTGTGTCAGCAGATGGCCTTCCAACTCTAGCTGCTCTTCTTTGAGTCTCTAGCCTGCTGGGCTACTCTG
>NW_012111142.1:5947514-5974476 GCF_000951035.1 Colobus angolensis palliatus
TTTTTTTTTGTGCTGCAACCTCTACATGTCTTAGAGTCTTGGCCCCCAATAATTAGCTCCTTTTCTTGTATTTCCCAGAATTTCAATAACACTCAAGGGATATCGAATAAGAAAGGGGACACAGGACTAATGAACCAAAACATGGTCCAATTATTTTCTAATAAAACTAAGTAAGAATTACTACGTTTTAACTCCATCCAGGGTATTTATCTTCAACAATTTTACCAACTGAATTCAGGTAGTAAGAAATACCCACTAGTTACTACAAACAATATAGTTGGGTCACTTCAATGAATACCCAGAACCTATTATTCCTGAAATATCCAAAAATCTTCTCTATTAACCCATCGAAGTATGGTCTATATTTTGGACAGTTGTGTATAAAGTATAGATAAATGTTCATATAAGTATGTCCATGGATAGATGTCCATAGATGGATGTCCATACTTACATGGACATCTATCTATACTGTATACATAACTATCTACACTTTATGTCCATACTTATATGGACATCTATCTATACTGTATACATAACTATCTACACTTTATGTCCATACTTATATGGACATCTATCTATACTTTAGAAGCAACTGACTTTTGTTTTATTAATACTCCAAAGTAAAAATCTATCAGGATGGTTTCAATACATTTCAATGATTACAGCTAGTTGAGGGCACTGAACTTGGAGTCAGACCAAACTGATACAAATCCTAGTTTTGTCATTTACTCATCATTTAACTTCCAAAAGCAATTTCAACTACTTATACCTCCGTCCTGTTGTATAAATTGAAGGTAAAAATAACATCTACCTCACTAAACTAGTAAAATTTAAATGAAATAACTTCAAATGAGGTCTAGAATGATGCCTTTATATAGTAAATATTCAGATGTTGGCTATCATGGTTTATCATGTTAAATGCTCAAATATCTGCTAAGTGAATAAACAAATAAATGCATGATTCTTAAGGTCTCTGAATATCCTACATTCTCTGTCTCATTCTTCTCCCTCTTACAAAAAAAAAAAGGTTTAGTCAAAGACAACAGGAACAGAGAGGTTAACCGGTACTTAAGGTGACGAAAGCTAAGCCTTTCTTTTGAAGATATGGCATGCACTGTTTATAGTTGTTCTGGGACGAATCCTATCTTCAAAAAAGATAGTTTAAGTCCTAACCCCTGTGAACATGATTGAAATAAGGTCTTCATGTATGTAACAAAGGTAAGATCAGGTCATAAAGAATTCGGATGGGCCCTAATCCAGTATGCCTGGTTCCCTTATAAGAAAAGAGACACAGACAGAGGTAAGATGGCCATATGAAGACAGAGTGGAGATACGCTGACACAAATCAAAGAATGCTTGGGACTACCAGAAGTTGGACGAGGCAAAGGAGAATCATCTCCTAGAAGCTTTGGAGGGAGCACAGTCCAGAAAATAGCTTGATTTAGAACTTCTAGCCTCCAGAACTGTGAGAGAACTAATTTTTGCTGTTTTAAGGCACCTGGTCTGTGGCACTTTGGGTACAGTGGCCCTAGGAAACTAATACAGTTGTATAGTTTTTTTCCCATGTGTTTTTAAAAGAATTCAAGCTTCAGCTGGGCGCAGTGGCTCACACCTGTAATCCCAGCACTTTGGGAGGCTGAGGTGGGCAGATCACGAGGTCAGGAGATCAAGACCATCCTGGCTAACACAGTGAAACCCCATCTCTACTAAAAATACAAAAATTATCCGGGCATGGTGGCGCATGCCTATAGTCCCAGCTACTTGTGAGGCTGAGGCAGGAGAATGTCATGAACCCAGGAGGCGGAGCTCACAGCGAGCCAAGATCACACCACTGCACTCCAGCCTAGGCGACAGAGCGAGACTCGTCTCAAAAAAAAAAAAAAAAAAAAAAAAAAAATAAACTAAAGCTTCTACTTGCATTTCAAAAAGAGAGTTACATGTTACATATTCAAATTGAAGATAATAATTAAGGAACTGTAGAGCCCTAGCAATAACTCCATGGCTCTTCATGTCTAAGTTAAACAGTTTAGACAGCACTTTATAAAGATATTACTATTTGGAAAAACATCTGCTTCAAGTAAGTAGAAAAGAACTATAGGTTAAATTTTGCTACTTCTGTAAAAAGCAGAATTTCTCTTCTTACCTTCAGTAACAATTCTGATGTGATAGGATGTCAGCCACAATAGCCATCAATGCAATATGTTAAAAATTATAACATATTTGAGCCGGGCACGGTAGCTCACACCTGTAATCCCAGCACTTTGGGAGGCCAAGGCGGGCGGATCACGAGGTCAGGAGTTCCAGACCTGGCTGACCAACATGGTGAAACCCCATCTCTACTAACAATACAAAAATTAGCCGGGCATGGTGGCATGCGCCTGTAACCCCAGCTACTTAGGAGGCTGAGGCAAGAGAATCGCTTGAACCTGGGAGGCGAAGGTTGCAGTGTGTCAAGATCGTACCACTGCATTCCAGCTGGGCAACAGAGCAAGACTCTGTCTCAAAAAAAAAAAAAAAAAATTATAGCATATTTGAAATGTTCAAAGACATATAGTAAAATTAACCTTTTAACCGGAATAAGACATACTGGTCCAACCAGGGAGAAAATGTATGTTTTATGTCTCACTATTCAGGATCCAGACTTCTGAAAAGTTCCAAAACTGGAAAGGAGTTTAAAAAGAAAAATAAATAAAAAGTAGCCCCTGGATGACAAGGAGGCTCAGACACCTAAGAGCATGTAAAATTGGGTGAATGAAGCAGAGAGAGGGAGAAATAAAGAGAGATATTTAGGGTTAATTTTAGGGCACTGGCCAATTGTTATGAAGACAGAGAATTTCTGATTGGCTATTTTACTTTTCCTGCAGAAAAGCTCTTAGAAGACTATAACAAACAAAAGAAAGAAGAAATAAAGAAAAAGCAGAGAGAGGGAAGATCAGCGTTAACAGCAAAATCCAACAGATCGTCGAAAAATTAGCTAAAATTTATTGACTCTACTCTAAACATCAGGTCTAGTGTTAGAGTATAGGAGGTCAAAGAGCTATATGGATCACATCATGGCAAAAACAGGTTTCTTTTGATTGTATTCTGGCATAAAGCTACTAAGGCCCACCAAAACATATAGCAAGGACAACTCTGAATGAGACTGTTGAAATGAGTGATGCATACCAGCCTTACATTCATACCAATCACAATGTTGCTGCATCTACACCAATATTCACAACATAGCATGATGAGAAGAAGGCAAGGCATAAATTCTAGTGACAAAAAACAATGATGACTATCTCAAATCATTAAAAAAAGGACTATGTCCAGAATGCTTGGCTCTGATGAACTAAATCATTTCAAAATCAAGTAAGATATAAATAAATAAAACATTTAAGAAATATTTTTAAGACAGAATGGGAGTAAGAATATTTTAGAATAACTGTCACCTCCTCAGAAGCTAACAGGTTAGTTAAGTTTGTCTTTTAAAGTATTAATCATAAATTAACCATTAAATCAGTCTAGTCACAAGAGATCATTTTGAAGATTCTAAATAAGTAGGATTTTTATATCATTTTAATTGTTTTTCTAAGACAGGCACAGAATTTTTGCTAACCCATCTAAAGGGTTTTCAATGTAAATCACAGCAAATCTTTACAAGATGATGGTGACAAACAATCTGACTATAAAACAGTGAAGCAGAGATAGGAGTCCAGTCTCAAAGTAAGCTATATAAAGTTGTTATAATTATTAATTAATAAATTGTGAGTAAAAATTGTGTGGCCTTGTTTGTCCTACTTCGGGTACAGCTCATATTATAGACTGTAACCCTAACCCTGACACAACGTTGGCAAATATTAGGGGAAAAATGGATTTAGAATCTTTTGATATTATATGATTACATAAAATGAGTCTAGCCTAAACACAACCACTTTATTAAAGTTTCCCAGTATCTGTGACTTCAAATTTCATTCATTCCTCATTTCATTATTGGTGAACTCATAAATTACTACTATTAATTCAGAAATACATTTTAAAACTTAATACTTTAAAATTTTTTCCAAATCCAATATTTTATGCTCCAATTATTTTTAAGATAATAATCTCCATGCAAGGATACCTTCAAATGACAACCAAAGAAAACACCATAAGCAATTATATCATTAACTTGTTTCTTTTATATATTTTATTTAAAATAATGTGAACATGCTCATAACAAGTTTAAAATAAGTTAACTTGAATAAATAAGAATCCTGATCATATATTCGGTTAAAATGTATCTCTATGAACAAGTCAGGAATAATGAGGTGGTAAACTTTTTGTTCACTAGCTGCAAGAATGCCTTGGTGCCACATTCCTGAATATGTCACTGGGTAAGATAAAGCTGCAATAACCTTTGGAAGTTAAGTCCAAGTTTTCTTCCTTGTTATTTATTGGGTTTACAATGCTTTTCAGGGAGAGTCTGACCACTACTCACATTTGATGAAGAACTTGTGCCATGGCAACTCCACTAGTCAGCTGTTTGACATCTTGACAAGGTGAGGCAGTATTGAATGTCTGCAGCTAAAATGACATAAAGCAAATGATCTTACTGCCTCTTTATACCTACAAGGTAGCATTACAAAATACAAACATAAATTGAAAACAGATTTTAAAGAAATAAAACATGGTCCTGTTTTGTTTAAATGTAGACCCAGACAAACAAATGGAACTATGCTAATATGTCTCTATGGTTGTGTAACTTTATAAAAATAAACTAAACATTTCACAAAATCATGCCTAAGACATTAAAACACATTGATGCCATGCATAAGTGATACATAATTTGGAATAATACAAAGCCAGGTGTATAGCTCTAGTCTTGTGTTTTGTCTATATTTAGCAGAACATCAGAAAAAGAACTTAAAGACACCCAACATTTGCAACTTAAATTTTCACTTATACCATTTGATAGAAAAACAAAGGCTAGAAATGTCAAATCTAAAGCTACTTACGGTTTATCCATGAGCTCTGAAATAAGACAGGACTTCTACTTCCTATCTAAAAATTGGCCTTACATCTTGAAGAATTAAGGTTTATCTACCATGTCAAATTGTTTCTATCTAATTTGGCTTTAGGTATACTAACTTTTCACATATATCTGTTAAATATTCGTGTATACATTGAAGAGAAGTGGAATAATAATCTCTTTTTACAATAAACAAATACGAGATAGAAAAAATTATAGAAAGCAAATTACATCAGAGCTAAAATGGATCATACACTTTCTAGAAATGTAATCTCAACTTATAAAGATCTTAAATTAAATATACTATGATTGTCTTTTTTCCACACATACTCACCCACTTCACTGTTAGCTAATAATTTCTTAGTTTACCATTTAACTATCTTAATCCAATAAAATTCTCTCCCACTATAATTCACTTTTAATGGTTCTGTGTATTTTGAGATTTGGCAATTGGAGATTCAGACATCCATTACCTAACATAATACAGATGAATGATACCAGCAAACTAAACCTAGCCAGTTACTTTCAAAGCACACAGAGACACTTTACTAAGCTCCTACTCTATGTGAGACACTGTGGTATATGACGGGGCTACAAAGGAAAATCACCAGGTTTCTACCCTTAAAGCTTCAGTCAAAAGTTAAGGAGAGGAGTAAAAGATATAAATCATTTCTAGACAATATGGTAAGTCCCATGATTACAGTCTGCACAAAATGTTCTGCAAAAAATGGGTGTCACCTAATCTAATTAGGGTTTGTATTTATGAAAGACTTCTTGGAGATGATTTCTGAATGGAAAGTCTAGATGGAAGAGTAGCACATTTTCCTTTTTTTTTTTTTTGTTTTTGTTTTTTGTTTTTTGTTTTTCTGAGGCAGAGTTTCACTCTTGTTGCCTAGGCTGGAGTGCAGCGGCAAGATCTTGGCTCACCGCAACCTCTGCCTCCCAGGTTCAAGCGATTCTCCTGCTCAGCCTCCCGAGTAGCTGGGATTACAGGCATGCGCCACCACGCCTGGCTAATTTTTTGTATTTTTAGTAGAGACAGGGTTTCACTGTTGTTAGGCAGGATGGTCTCAATATCCTGACCTCATGATCCACTCGTATTGGCCTCCCAAAGTGCTGGGATTACAGGTGTGAGTCACCGCACCCGGCCAAGAGTAGCATATTTTCTAAGTAAAGAAAAGAAATTTTCTAAGTAAAGAAAGGAAAAAAAGCCTCAGGAAATAGGAATATGAAAAAGTACAGATACATGAGAAAATATATTATTTTTATGGAACCTGCAGTTCAGTATCACTGGATTTGCAGTGCAAAGAAGGCTGGGGAAGGGGTGACAACAAACAGGGTTAAAGAGACAGGACTCCAAAGGGCCGTGACAAGAAGCTTGGACTTATTTTACAGTTAATGGCATTATCTACATAATGGGAAACAGTAGGGTAGTTTCTACCTCACGAGATAGTTCGGGAATTAAATGAAACAGCAAACATACCTATATCGGGGCCTGGCATGTGGCATGAGCTCAACAGCTGTTAGCACATTAGCTATGAGTCAGGGTTTCTCCAAGTATAGGGTTTAGAAACAATATGTATCAGAATTTCTAGACATATTAAATAATAAAATTCCCAACTGATTCTTAAACATGTCAATTTTGGAGAACCATTGCTCTGGGTGATGAAAAATCACTGAAAAGTAATAAGGAAGAGTGACATTCTTTAGTATATTTTGGAGAGCAGCATAGTGACACAGAGTAGCTTTATGCTTGAGTCAGGATGACCAGTTAGAAGGTTCCTGCAATGGCTCTGATGAGAAAAATAGATAGCATAGAGGGAATCAGCATAATGTTGACTGAGAGGACATGATGAACTAATGGAATATTTAAAATATAAAATAAGAAGGTTTTTGCAACTGGGTGGATGTACAGGGAAGAGAAACTCCAAGAATTAGGGCATCTTTAAAAGGATGTTACATATTTAACTTTCACGATTCATAATTTTAAAAGGACAATTTCAGAGACACAGAATACTAGGTAAAATAAGAGGTACACATGCTAAGGGACTACCTCCATGACCACTATGTGTTCAGATTAAAATCAATTTCCCCTCCTTACCGCCATGAACACTGGAGTGTCTCTAAGAAGTTCTTAAAATAGCTGTAAAATAAATTAGAAAACAGAATGTAATTTCATTTGGCTCAATTGAAAGGCTTACAACCAAGAACAGTGAATAAATTAAAAAGTTTAGTGGGGAGGCTGGGCGCAGTGACTCACGCCTGTAATCCTAGCGCTTTGGGAGGCCGAGGCAGGTGGATCACTTGAGGTCAAGAGATCGACAGCAGCCTGGCCAACATGGTGAAATCCCGTATCCACTAAAAATACAAAAATTAGCCAGGTGTGGTGGCACATGCCTGTAATCCCAGCTACTAGGGAGCCTGAGACAGGAGAATCCCTTGAACCTGGGAGGTGGAGGGTGCAGTGAGCTGAGATCATGCCATTGCACTACGGCCTAGGCAACAGAGTAAGACTGTCTCAAAAAAAAAAACAGATTACTGGGGAGAGTGAGGTCAAAGCAGACAGACAAAAGAAAATGTATTCTTTCTAACTAAAGTCTTTTTAGTGAGTGACCTGAAAGGACAGACAGGGTTTCCACAGGTGTCTATCACTAAACACAGTGTTCTGGCAAATAACTACCTTACTTTCTTCTATATTTCTAAATAAAACAAGTAATCAGAAATGTGGAAATGCTGTTCCTAAACTACTTTAATGTAAATGTCACAGAAATCAAGGAAAATGGGATTTTCACAACTGACAACCAACAGAAACTCAATCTTGGATCAACTTTATTTTCATATTCTCCTCCTCCAGCTCCTCATTACAAAAAGACAACCATTGCTTTGAGTTTTAAGATCTTCATAAAAATAACTGAACTTTTAATAATTTCTAAATTTGGGCATATATTAATTATTACTCTTTCAATCATCTGCCTATCAAAGAATGCAAGAACCAAGAAAAACATTTAAAAATATTTGGTCCAACCTTCTAATTTTATTGGTGAAAGTAAGTATTTGGTCCAACCTTCTAATTTTATTGGTGAAAGTAAGGTCCAAAGATATTAAACAAATTTCCCATGTCACAGAACCAAGTAGCAGAATTAAATTTATCTTTATACAAACATTTCTTCAAACTCTCATACATGTCCTCCAATATGTAAATGATGTCCACATTTATCCTTTTGTCCTGAATTTTCTGCTAGGTAGCAGTACGACATTTCTAACAATCAATTATTTTAAGGTGAGTTCCAAATCATAAAACGCAATTTTTAAAAAATTGCCACAAGAGGCATTCCTTCACATAACCAACTTTTCTTGATGACTTCTCCAATCTGTTGACGTTGGCTCCGTTCCTCCTCTTAGTGCTGAAAGAAGAGTTATTCCAAACTGTCTTATCTCCATGATTTGGCCCCATCATAACTTTTCTCCACCTTCTATCTCTGGGTCAGGGTTATCATGACAAATGTGTATGTTCCACTATCTCCCTTTAATCTCTAGCCAAAGGAGACCATTTGTTTTACTACTAGTGTCTCTTCCTTGTGTCTGGAGAACAAATTTCCACTGATTTCTACTTGATGAAATCCAACAGTCCTCTATGACCCAGTTAAAAATTCACTCCCAAGTATTTATAAAAAAAACTAAGCTATATCATACTTAATGGTGAAACACTACTCTCTGATCAGAATGAAGGCAACGATATTTACTATCATCATTTTGATTTGGTGTCTTACTGGCAATAGTTGTCAGTGTTCTCCTAGGGCCAGAGCAGAAAATAGGTCATGTAAGAGCTTTGATCCCAAAAGCCAACT
The DNA here is from genome assembly GCF_000951035.1 of Colobus angolensis palliatus. Classification (NCBI taxonomy): domain Eukaryota; kingdom Metazoa; phylum Chordata; class Mammalia; order Primates; family Cercopithecidae; genus Colobus; species Colobus angolensis. The sequence continues at coordinate 5,956,353 of NW_012111142.1, forward strand.
GGATTACTTTAGAAAGTACTGTGTTACAGATAAGAAGGAAAGAGGTTAACAGGTTACAGTGGGATAAGGGTGGGAGACAAATAGGTCACTACTTTAGAAATGGTTGTAACAGAGTCCCTGAAAAGCAACATCTGACCCAAGACCTGAATAATGGAAGCAGCCAACCACTGGAAGAACTAGAAAGAAAATATTCTAGATAGAGGGAAACAAATCCCGGCTGCATTAAAACAGCTTAGCTTCTTCAACAAATAGAAAGTCAATGCAGCATGATGGGCTTGAAGAACTGTTGCTTGAGGCGAGTTTGGAGAAAGATCGGTAGGTGAGGTAAGATCAACAGTGCGGTTGCTGGCAAAGGCAAAAAAAATAGTTAATTTTTAAAAAAAGACAGTAAACTTCACTGGAAATCATCTAAAGAGGTAAAGAAAAGGCAACAGACTAGATAACCAGAGACTAAGACAATTTCACAAAGGAACCATCAAGTAAGAAAATGGTAATATAACACTTACTGGATTTAGTAAACTGGTAATGAAGTGAAAGTCTTAGAGGAAAGAAACTCAAGTGTAGTGGGTTGAAGACTGAGTGAGGCATAAAGGGTGAGTATAAAACAACTCAAATTTTACTGTGAAGAAAAGGGGAAATACGGTGTGACTTCAACATGGAGTAGTGGCTCTTCTCTGTTTAAAAAGGTGAGTATTTCAGTAAGTTTATATGTAGAGAGAAAGAAGCCAATGGAAAGAAAGTAGCTGTAAATACAGAAAGGGAACAAATGATACAATAACGTTTTAGAAGAGATAGAAGGGATGGAAGCTAAAGCCAGAGTCAAGGATAAGGAGGTGGTAATTTGCCCGAGAGGAAGAAGAGTTGGGGCCTCAGGTAGAATACCAATAAAGGTTTGCTAAGAGGCATGTGAGGGAAACTGTCTGGTTATTCTTAAGTATGGGCAATGCTATGAGAAAAGGTGCATTTGGCAGTAACAGCATTAGTAGAGGCAACAGTTTGGATGGTCATTCAGTTTTCTCCACAGTGTTCAGCAGCCCAAGAGAAGACTGAAGCAAATGACCAATTTTACTCTGTTATCCGTGATTTCTTATCATTTGGTTGATATTTTTGCAGCTTTTACTGAATTTTACCTTCCACTGTAATTACACACAGCTCTGGCTACCACTCCGGTCCTCCCCAGTGCCTACCTCAACATTGGAAGTCAATAAATTCTGGTTAAAAGAGTGGATACGGTGACATAATATTTTAAAATATTACAACACAAAAGAAAATCCTGTGCTTCTCCACCACCTCACATGTAAGTCAATGACATCACAAAGACTAAGCTTAACAATTCAGTCAATAGAGGTTTACAACAATGTAACAGATTCGGATACACCCTTTAATTAGTCTCTTTTAACAAAACAAATCATTAAAAGTAATGTTGCCTTGTTTCATGAGTCTTAAATACAGCACTTCCACCCGAATACCTATTTCAAATGAAAATTCAGCTGAACAGTGAGCTAATTGATTTTAACTCATGAACCCTAAATATTTGCATTCCACTATAAGCAAAAGTTATTTACTTACAAAGTGTAAAAGTTGCTTTAAATTATGGCTATTTCCAATAGACTTCACACACTTCCATAAACCTGGATTTCTCATTCTTTGGAATTAGATGCATTAGATCACTAGGGAATCTCAACCGATTACAGCCTCCTGATCCAGTCTGTTTACATTCCATTCTACAAACACTCCCCTACACACAACTAAACAACTGGTTTGGGATGAGCATTATCAACAGCACCTTGTGGCCCATCAAACACTATCCTTGCTCAATATGGGTTAAGAACCACACTTGAATGCCAGCACTGATATCTAAGTAACTCTAAGAGGTGGTATGTCATTTTGTTGACTGGAATATTGAACAATCTGGGGACAGATACGCCTGTCTAGACCCAACACAAATTAACAAAAATCCTAAACATAGATAAATCCTAAAGAAAAATGTCAACTCATTTTCTTTAAAGAAAATGCTGTCCATTTGGAGGAGGAGAGGGCCAGCGAGAAAAGGGAAAACGACCCCCGACTCCCAACACATCTTTTTCTCCATATGGGAAATACAAACATCTCTTTGAAGCGGCTTCTACAAAATCGGATGTTCTAGAGTCCTGAAGGAGCACTGGTCCGGGAACTAAAACAGCCAGCCACCTCCTGGCCACCTGTATCTAGGTAGAGCAAGGTGGTTTGAGGATGTGGGGTTAGGTTTCAGAAAGGGTCTTCACGCCCAAGCGGACGAAGGCAAGACAGTCAGCGATCCAGAAAGCCCAGGACTCAGGGCGCTGTTCAGGGGGAGAAAATGGGGCGGCGGGGGGCGCTTGGTTCATACCCCAGCTGTTAGGGACACCAGGCAGGTCGAATCCTCTGGCTGAGACCAAAGCCTCCACCGTTACGCTCCTACAGCCTCCTTTACCCCCACCCGCGGACACCAACCCGCGCCCACACACCTGCCCAGCGACTCGCAGGTGGCACTCTCTCGGTCAAGGACGACACGAGGTGCCAACGGCAGGGCGCGCCGGGACCCCTGTGCAGGTAGCCCCTGCTCACCTGGGAGAACAGGGAGCCCCAGGCTCCTCGCCTCGACCCCCTCGCCCCCTCGCCTCCTCGCACTCACCCAGATCATGAGGCTGTCGCACAAGGGCAGCTTGGGCTGCGGCGGCGGCTGCGTCTCCTCCATGGCCGGCGCCGCCGTCGACGACGCCGCGGACACCTTCACCTCCCTCCTCCTGGCGCTCCTCCAGGAGCCGGTGTCCACGACCTGCTAGCCCCCAGGAAAGCTCGGTACCAGGCCCGACCCCCGCAGCTCACGCGCGAAACCTCGCGCCGACGACGTGTCCGGCGTCACCGCCTCCTCACCCGCCCCCGCCTCGCTCCAGCGTTCGCCCCCTCCCCTGCCTGGGCCCCGGCCGCGCTGCCAAGCACCTGAGCCCCGCCTCCTCCCATCCCTCCCCTCCTCCCACCCGTCCTGCCCACTCCCGCACACCTCCCCCCGCCGCCCTGAGTGACCTGGCCGCGCACCAGTCACAGAGACGGTAGGTACCCGGGAGGACTGGCGGGGCGGGGCGGGGGCGGGAAGAACCGGGATAGGTTGCGCAGGAGGGATTGCTGATTGGACGTGCCCTCGTGGGCTCTGACCAATCAACGTGAGACAAGCCTGAGCCTTGGTGAGAGGGTGAGAGTGGGTGGGAAGAGGTTTATGACCTGGCAGGTGCAGTGAGGGCGGGGGCGGGAGATTGCGCGCGGGAAGCGAGCGCGCATGCGCGATGGGGATTGGCAAAGCCGAAGCTTGCACAGCCCTAGTGGCCAAAGGGGCAGAGGGGCAGCAGGACACCAGCCGGCCTCAGGCTTCTTCCCTCCTTCGCGGTAGCACGCCGCCTGGCTACACCTGTGGAAGCCCACACTCTGCTTCCACGTTGTCTTCAGAAATAGATCATACCGGTTGGGCCAGGTGGCTCACGCCTGTAATCCTAGCATTTTGGGAGGCTGAAGCAGGTGAATCACCTGAGATCAGGAGTTGAAGACCAGCCAGGCCAATATGGCGACACCCATTCTCTACTAAAAATACAAAAATTATTTGAGAGTGGTGGCACATGACTGTAATCCCAGCTACTCAGGAGGCTGAGGCAAAAGAATCACTTGAACTCGGGAGGCACAGGTTGCAGTGAGCCGAGATCACGCCACTGCACTCCAGACTGAACAAAAGAGCAAGACTCTGTCAAATAAAATAAAAGAAAGAAAGAAATAGATCATACCCATGAATTAAAACTCTTCGAGGAAGGAAGAGCTGATTTCCTCCTAGGCACTCATTGGAATGGGATGTTTTCATTTGCACATGTGGCAAATGTGCCACATTTATAAGGAAAATAAAATCCATCAATGCTCCTTAAATAAGCTCTCACGGGACCATAGACCATGAGCAAATTTATTTTACATGGGGCAAAAGGGAAGACCGTTTTCAAGTAGCAAAATAAACGAAATATTTTGAAAATATGGAAGGTATCAACGTATCCATTTTCCTTCGGTTGAAAATTTACTTTTTCTGAATGTTGCGGGGTGGAGTGGGGCGGGGGAGGTGACCTAAAATTGGAATCTCTCCAAGGTACTGATAGATGGCTTAGGTTATTGAAAAGGGTTAGACTATTCTTAGTGTTGCTGTCACTTCACTCATTCATAAACTCATCAATTCATGCTCCGAGTAAGAAAACAGCTGGCTTTTTTTTATATTGCTGCGTTTTTATATTTAGACACTGAAAGTTTAAAACTGATGGACGACTGCAATTAAAAGCCACCAAGTGTAAAACAGTCTCATTCTAAAAATACAGTATGTACGTTTTCTATTGACTCCCTTAACATTATTCCAGAACTTTCTTAACACCTCTGGAGTCACTTTATATGCTGAAACTAGGAATATTGGTAATGTGATTTAATGAAAACTACAAGATTTAGGAATTGAAGACCTAGTCTGAATCTTGACTTTATTCCCCACTGCCTTCTCTTCTATGGCCCCCAACCTCCACATTCCTAAGATCATTGTAATTAAAATGTAAAAATACATGGTAAATGTAAATTGTGAACTTTGTAAATACGAGTTACTATAATCATATATACATATGGGAACTTCTCAACATATTTATCACTGAGAGCCACAAGTGACCAAATTACTCAAATAAAATAATTCATGAGAGTAACTGGGGAGCAATTAAGTTATGCTTCTGTACTTTATAGAGAGTAAACTATCAGGGAAGGAAAAATTTGGCAATCTTTATCAAGAAACTTTAAAATATCCATATTATTTAAACCCATTATTCCAATTTATTCTGCATCAGTCATAAATCCTATTAAAATCATCAGAAGTGCATTTGGAGGCTTTGAACAATGGTATGTATGGCAATGCTATGTATTGATCAATTGTATAATCGTTTAATACAATGCCCAATAAGCAAGAAAGACTAAATATTTTACAGCAGATTCAGTGCTTTGGAGAATATTTGATAACTCAGGAAAGTTGTCACAATGTATACTATTAAATAAAATTTAGATGAAAGTATCAGCCATATGACCTCAATATTATAAATATTATTTATGTATTTTAATATATATACAGGAAGATGAAAGAATAATCATAAAACTGTTGTTATATTTATATACAAATGCAAAATGACTGTTTTTCTAATCTTCCATATTTTCTAGGCTTTCTACAATTAGCTTATATTACTTTATAATCAGAAAAAAATACTTTAGAAGAAATGCCAAATATAACATAAGTTATCATTTCCATATTTTAAATTGGTATTAATTCTTCAGCAGTTGGCATCCATGTTTGGGGAGTTGAGTGAAACGAACTCTTCAACCCTAGCTGTGGGATTACAAATTGGTAAAATCAGTCTGAAAAGTTTTTTGACAATATATTTATCAAGAGCCTTTAAAATGTTCAAAGTTTTTAAGCCAATAATTTCACTTTCAGAATCTAAGAAAATAATCATGTGCCAACAAAGTTGTTGATTGCAGTACTATTTATCAAAGCAAAAAGAAAAGAAACAGCTATTAAATGTCTGGAAGAGAAATGATTAGACACAGTAAGTTATAGTTACACAATGAAATGTATCATAGGCATTAAAATGTTTTAAAATAAGTTTATTATTCAGGAAAATGCTTATCACATAATGTTAAGAAAAAAGTCATTATGCAATCTGTGCATACAGCATAGATCCCCACATATACATAAATATATGGGCCAGGTGCAATGGCTCAAACCTGTAATGCCAACACTTTGGGAGGCTGAGGTAGTGAGAGGATAGCTAGAGTCCAGGAGTTTGAGATCAGCCTGGGCAACATAGCAAGACCTTGAATAAATAAATTGATAAATACTTTGAATAAATAAATAAATAATATATTTGTGTGTGGATCCTTATTTGGGTGTACCTGGGTGTGTGTATATATACTGTACACATACACACCCAGAGAGAGAGGACAAGAAAGAGACTACAGAAAATATACTGAGATGTTGATAGTGATGATGATAGTCTCAGTATTGGAATAATGGGTGAATTTTACCTTATTTGTAATTTAGAGTGAACTTTGTAAATACGAGTTACATTTGAAAATTTCTACCATGATTTTATTGTCACAGATAAGGAGTAAAGCCTGAGAATGTTTAAAATTATGAATATGGTAGAATCTCAACTGTGAAGAATATATACAGGAATACATGCACACATACACACGTGTGCCCATGCATGTGTGCATGCGTATGCATCCATACAGAGGGACATTGAGAAGAGAGTTGGCTAAAATTAAGCCCAAAGTTTAATGTTATGGAGACCTGACATCACTTCTTATTGCCTGGGTGATCTTGAACAAATGACAATTTCATTAAAGCTCAATTTCAGTCTCTTTAAGCTCAGATAATACTAGTATATTTCTGTGTGTTTCTGTATTGATTAGGAATTTTTTTGGTGATAAGTGGGAGAAACCAAACCTGGTAGCTTACCTTTTTTATGTTTTTGGAAGAATACAAGAGGGTTCACAGATTCAGAGGAAGAGCTGAAGAACTCAGCATGGGAAAGTGCAGGTCCCAGAATAGCTCATTGGATCTAGATGGTAAAAACTATGGGAGTCTCTTCAGGATACCACCACCTGGATGAGTAGGGTAAAATGGCTGTTCAGTCTTTCTGAGTCATTCTGTTCAAGATTCCAATTCCAGGGAGAGCATCTGACTGGCCTGTTTTGGGATTTGTGTCTAACCCTTTCCCAGAAGAGGATAGAGCGCCTAGACTGGCTGCCCCACATAGGCTGAAGACCCAAAGCAAGATCACAGAGCTGTTGCCCATTGAAAGGAGGAATGATGCCTGCAGACAAAAACAAAACCAATTTTTTCCACATGACCTCAATACAGTTGTTGTGAGGGTCAAATGTACGTAAAATGCTTAATACAAATCCTAGATTATAGTCATTGCTCAGTACATTTTAGCTATTCTTTACACCACACATGTGTGTGCATGTGTGCAATGAAAAGAAAGCTGAAAAAAATATTAAAATATTAGTAAACGTATTCATGGTAATTATTATCTTTTTGTATTTTCCAATTTCACCAAAATGGATGAATATTCATTTTTTACTTCAAACAAACTTTTTTGTGTGTGTTAGAGAGAAAGGATCAGAAAGAGATTTTAGGCTCTAAGTTGGTCTGTAAGTAAATAGATAAATGATAAGAGGAGAAAATCCTTAGCTAGGCACTTTAAATAGAACTGTATTAGGCTCTACTTGTAAAGAAGATAACTGTGTCTTACACATACAAGTGATGAAATGAAGAAATGGAGAATTCTAAGGCTTTCCCTGCTGATTTCTAGGTAACCCTGAATGTCTCAGAATGGATATCAGCTAGAAAACTCTGACCTGGACAGACACAGATCTAGACATACAGTTCCTGCAGTCATGCTGGTAGAGAGACCACACCAGCAGCAAACAGTGCAATTGGATATCAGCAGCAAAGCATTCATTCCTGAAGGAAATTGTTGAACCCACACACAGAGAATTCTGACAGCATTGTTTAGGTAAAGCTTCCCCTTCCACAGACCTCCAAACACATGTCCTGCAAATGTTAAAGGTAGGAAGGAAGGATGAAGGCATAAAAGAAGGGAGGGAAGAAAGAGGGAGAAAGGAAAGAACTACAACATAGGCTTAATCTCAGCAACAAAGACAGAGGTAGACAGAATGATATGAAATCCACCATAGGGATTAGTTTGCTTTTCTGGATGATGCTCACAAGAGTGGTCTACAATCAATTTGCAAAGAATTATAGCAAATAGCAAATTCAGGCTACCTCAAGTCAACATCAAAGTCCAGAAGCAGTTGAATGCAGCAGCTGTGACAAGAATCTGGGAGGTACTTTGGAATAATAGTGTCCAGGCCCTGAGGGAAGAGATTTTTATGCCCTAGGCAGAGTCATAGAAAGAGAGATAGGAATGAAAACTGATGTTTTACAACACCTCCTTGTTCTTAGACCTGTAACCATAGTGGGCACAAATACCTAAAGTGTATTTGAGCTCCATCAAATACCATGCTAGGGTTTAGGGAAGCAAGACAAATCCTGTTGCAGGAAGTCAGGGACCCCAAATGGAGGGACCAGCTGAAGCCATGGCAGAAGAACATAAATTGTGAAGATTTCATGGACATTTATTAGTTCCCCAAATTAATACTTTTATAATGTCTTACGCCTGTCTTTACGCAATCTCTGAACATAAATTGTGAAGATTTCATGGACATTTATCACTTCCCCAGTCAATACCCTTGTGATTTCTTATGCCTGTCTTTAATCTCTTAATCCCATCATCTTTGTAAGCTGAGGAGGATGTATGTCGCCTCAGGACCCTGTGATGATTGCGTTAACTGCACAAATTGTTTTCAGAGCATGTGTGTTTGAACAATATGAAATCTGGGCACCTTGAAAAAAGAACAGGATAACAGCAATGTTCAGGGAACAAGAGAGATAACCTTAAACTCTGACTGCCGGTGAATTGAGCCGAGCGGAACAGAGCCATATTTCTCTTCTTTCAAAAGCAAATAGAAGAAATATCACTGAATTCTTTTTCTCAGCAAGGAACATCCCTGAGAAACAGAATGCGCCCCTGAGGGTAGGCCTCTAAATGGCCTCCTTGGGGGCAACTATCTTTTATGGTCAAAGCCGAGGGGATGAAATAAGCCCTGGTCTCCTGTAACTCTCCCAGGCTTATTAGGACGAGGAAATTCACACCTAATAAATTTTGGTCAGATAGGTTGTCTGCTCTCAAACCCTGTCTCCTGATAAGATGTTATCAATGACAAGACAAGCCCAAACTTCATTAGCAATTTTCATTTCGCCCCCATCCGATGGTCCTGTGATCTCGCCCTGCCTCCATTTGCTTTGTGATATTTTATTACCTTGTGAAGCATGTGATCTCTGTGACCCACACCCTATTCGTACACTCCCTCCCCTTTTTAAAATCGCTAATAAAAACTTGCTGCAAGTTTAGGTAATGGGAATGGAAAGATAGGGACAAATATCTGATGGATATTTTTAGCCAGCATTAACTATTAAGGTAGAGACTGGAGAAAGATGATCAAGGATGTGGATTCCTTTCCACTGTGTGTAAAAATGAATACTCATTTATTTTTCACACTGGCTTGAAACTGACTCTTGTTATGAAATTAATATTCATTTAGGAACTGTATGAGATACTGAAAATTTTACTTCTAGGGCTTTGGAAGACTTGAGTTACACAGATTTTATATCACTTAATGAAACTGCCTTTTAATGCATTTTAGTTCCAAGAGATGTTATTGCCAACCTGTTGGACTGCCCAAAGAGAGATTATTCTAAGAATTCAATGGAGAAATTGAAGCCAAGTGCAAGTTCAAATTAAGGGAGATGACATCTCTGTCACTAGTGAACATGCATCCATAGAGCAAGAGATTTTAAAATTGTACCATAAACAGGAAAAAAAAAAAAAAAAAAAAAGCTTAACTTCAAGGACTTTGGTTATTGCAGCCTATTGTAAATTGGATTTTCCAGGAAGTAGACCCTGAGATGGAGATTAGCATGTTAGAGAGTTATTAAGAAATGGTCTTGGGAATAATAGCTGTGAGAGAGGAGGGAAGGAAGAAGCAGTGGGCAGAGGGAGAAAGCAAATTGTGACACAGGCTCAGTGAAAGTCTTGACTTATCCCTGGGGAGTGCTGAAGCTGGAAATGTCCTTCCAAGTTGTTCCAAGTTTGAATGAGGGGAGCTTGGTCTGTACGCTTCCATATTGACAAATCATTCATTGTGTGTGGGCTGCCCTGGAGAAGTGGCATGGCAGCCTAGGCAATTCACAAAGAAGGCTGATGCCTGATGGCTTTCTGCGAAAGCACTTCCAGATGATGGAGATATCCAGGCAGCACACCATAGTATACTCTGTACAGCAGTAGCACCCACAGTCGCTTTAGGTGGTGATGAGGGTGCCATCACTCAGAATGGGAAAGCATGGTGTTTAAGTGTGTGCAAGTATGACTGAAAGTGTGGCAATAGGTGTCATAACCACATAGTTAAAATAGTCACAGAGGAAGAATGTTGGCATCTTTGGTTCTTGGATTACAAACCTCCAAAGTGAGAAAGGATTTTAGACATAGTTATAATTTCATGTAGGGGCTTATTGTTAAACAACTAAATGAATGACACCTTGGAGGATTTAAGACTGGGGTTCCTGGGGAAACAAAAGTTACAAAAAAGATAAATCACAATACAGAGTAATCTTTCAATTATGTTTTAAACTTACAGGAAGAGTGTTTAGCTTACCATTTATTAAGTAAAAATAAATGTAACCATTTCATGTATTCAGCATATGTAAACTCACCCCAAAATTCTAAATCAAATATAATCGCACATAATTTATCTTGTCCTAAATAACTCTGATGAGAAAAAGTTTAAATAGCAAGGTAAATGTAGCATTTATTTTCAAATACCTAAAAACAACAAGTACAAATAGGCATTTAGTAAAAATATACTGATAATGTAACCAATCTAAAGTATCATTTTAAGGTATAAATCCTGGAGTTTATATCTCAGTTTATCTGAGTGAATCACAAGACCTCTCATCATTTTACACTCTGTTAGAAGAGATGACCCATGGTTCTCATTCAGTTGGTGACCTATTTTTTATGTACAAAAATCCTTTTAATCCGTGTAAGCAGGTTTTTAAAACAAAGACCAGTGACACATAGGGAGTGTCTAATCACTTAATCGTTAGATGTTTGTCTCTATAAAGCAAGAATTACAGTATAACAAAGGGTACCTCCTACTGGTTTTTTGTTTGTTTGTTTGTTTTTGAGACAAGGTCTCACTGTGTCACCCTTGAGTGCAGTGGCATGATCCTGGCTCACTGCAGCTTCAAATTCCTGGGCTGAAGTGATCACCCCATCTCTCCCTCCTGAGTAGCTGGGACAATGGGCATGTGCCACCATGTTCAGCCAGTTTTTTCATCTTTTTATAGAGATGCGGTCTTCTTATGTTGTCCAGGCTGATCTCAAACTCCTGGGCTCAAGCAATCCTCCCGCTTCAGCCTCCCAAGTGCTGGGATTACAGGTATGAGTCACCATGCCTGGCTGCTCCTATTGTTTTTAAGTGTGTTGAAAATTAATATTTTAAAAATTAAAATTACTTAATTACATTATATGTATGGAAAATAGATACAATCACATTCACAAGACTGGTTTCACAGATTTAATAAGAACATAATGTTTAAGGATGATAGAGATCACTATGTTAGAAATATTGCTTATATTTTATTATCACTTGAGAAAACTACATTTGAAACTATCGTTACAAAATGTGGTATTCTGAAGCCTCCACCTGTGTATCAGTTGAAAATACATTAAAGTGATATTTGCCTAAGGAGCTAGAATATCTTGCTTTCCCTCCATGTGTTAGATAAGTATAACTTATATATAATATAATACATTTTAAAACATCAAAATGTTAGAGGGAAGAAGTTTATCTGATCATTTATAGACACTAGAAAAGGGGGCTTCTTAATCATAAGCATTAACAATCTGGGCTGTAAGAACAAAGAACAAAAATGTTCTGGAATGCCCGGAAAGATGTGCAAAGAGCTCTTGCAGAAAATTCCTTGAAGCTCATGGCTAGTAAAATGTTTGAAACGATTTAACCCAGTAAATGAGTACTTCGTAATGTGATATGGGAATATTCCCCAGAGATCTTTAAAACAAAATGACCAAGAAATAATGAAAAACAAAACTGCTGGGTTGGACCTAGCCTTATACAGAAAAGAGGGAGCTACACATTTCATTAAAGGACTTGCCACTATAAAAAGAGTTCCTTCCTAGCACTTTAGGAGGCCAAGGCAAGCGGATCACTTGAGGTCAGGAGTTCAAGACCACCCTGACTGACACGGAGAAACCCCATCTCTACCAAAAATACAAAATTAGCCAGGCGTGGTGGCGCATGCCTGTAATCCCAGCTACTCGGGAGGCTGAGGGAGGAGAATTGCTTGAACCCAGGAGACAGAACTTGTGGTAAGCCAAGATCATGCCTTTGCACTGCAGCCTGGGCAACAAGAGCGAAACTCCGTCTCAAAGAAGAAAAAAAAAAAAAGGTTTCCTGGCCAGGTGCGGTGGCTCACACCTGTAATCCCAGCACTTTGGATGGCTGAGGCGGGAAGGATCACAAAGTCAAGAGACCGAGACCATTCTGGCCAACATGGTGAAACCCCATCTCTACGTCTCCACTAAAAATACAAAAGTTAGCCGGGCGTGGTGGCGCGTGCCTGTAGTCCCAGCTGCTCAGGAGGCTGAGGCAGGAGAATTGCTCGAACCCAGGAGGGGGAGGTTGCAGTGAGCCAAGATTGCACCACTGCACTCCAGCCTGGCAACAGAGCGAGATTTCATCTCAAAAAAAAAAAAGTTCTGTATTAACACAATTGGTGACTGAGAACATATCCAATCATAAAGCTATAAAAAACAATAATAATAGCTAAAACGTATGGAGCACTTATTAGGTACTATGCACTATTCAATGTACTTCACCTATGCTAATTCATTTATCCTTAACAACCTGATAAAGTAAGTAATATTTTTCAACTTTATCTTACTAATGAGGGAACTGATGCATCAAGAGGTACCCGAGCTCATGCAACTGATAAATTGCATACCTCAGAAAACCTCTTTCTAGATGTGAAGAGGAGACTCATCCTTGGGGAGATCAGAGCTGAGTTTTAAAGACAATCATTGCAAATAAAATATAACATATACAATCCTTCTCCAATCATTGCAGTTTCTGTATTTTCCCTTGTTACTGAAATAGTTCTTCAGGGAGTCAATATCCTTTTTGTTCAACACGGTGAAACAAGACAATCCATTGTGTCTAGATGAGTGAAATTAATGATTACCTATTGAAGAATCTACTGACTGAAGGTTCATGACTATAGTAAATGAGTCAGGGTCCTTGAATATGTTAAGCTTTTGGCATTTTGTATCTGAAGATGAGCTTGAATTATTATTTTTACCCACTTTTTCATATAAATCTCAAATTTTTCTGAAGAATAATTAAATTGGCCATTTGAATTAAATAACTGGCCTACCTGTGAGGCTGTATTTTGTTTAATGTACAAAGTCTGTTTTTAGGTTATAATTACCGCACTGATAGAAAGATAAAGAGAGAGAGGGATGCACATAAATAATTCCAGAGTAACAGAAATAATTACCCTTAGCCCTTAAATATTTCAGAATATATCTCTGAAGAATAAGAACATTCTCTTACGTAATTACATGGAATTATTATAGTTGGGAAAATTAACGTTGACATAATAGTATTGTATAATGTGCAATCCTTCTTTAAATTTACCTAATTGTCCACAATTTTTTTTTCTTTCTCTTTTTTTCTGGGATTCAAAGTCAAGGAATCAGGATTATGCATTGTATTTGACAGGTTGCTTCAGTCTCCTCTAACCTAGGTCAGTTCTCCACTCTGTGTGTGTGTGTGTGGAGAGAGATTTTTCATGACAGCAACACTTTTGAAGAGTCTAGTAGATTTGTTGGATTGTTTCTTTGTGATCAGATTTGGTTCAACTATTTTTGGAAGAGATTATATCATGAACTTAGTGTATCACATTAGCAATAACATGGTATTAGATTGTCTAACTACTAAGGACATTAAATTTTACCATTTGATTAGAAAGATGTCCACTAGATCTCTCCATTGTAAAGATATTTTCCCATTGTTATTACTAAATAATCCGAGAATGTGTGCATATATTTTTACCCCCATTTTTTCACTCAACACCTTTAGCATCCATTAATAATTATTATCAGAATCAAGTATTACTATGGTGTGTAAAAGGGTGGTGGTTTTCTATTTCCACTATTCTTTCTATATCTATTGGTTGGCATTATTCTATAAAAATAGGTTTTCCTCTTTCTTCATATCCACCTTTAAGTTTTCTAAAGTGCAAATATGGACTATAAATATATTTTTATTCAGCACATTATAATCCATCCCTGACATGATTCATTTAAATCATCAGTCCCTCACAAGTTCAGCCTGTGGGAACACCTTCACATTGGCTTCTGCACCTTTTTTGCATGCATCCATTGTTTTTTGTGTACTTCCAGGCACAGGATATTACAGGATCATTTTGTGCTTTCATTGACCCCATTCTAGACTCAGCCAATTCTCCAAGGATCCTTGATTCCATGTTGTATGGAATGATGTTTAGTAAGACTGGATGTCTATGAGCAAAGCAGGCTCTATTTCATAATTTCATTCCTTGAAAATGAGATTTTGGTCACCTGTTAAAATAGGGTCACATTTGTAAAAACTATAATATTGAACCTAATAGTCATTTATGTTTTAGGGTGAACATATTTATCAGCTTATTTATTTCATAAGGGATAATGGTGGCAATGGTCAAGTTAGACGGCCCATGGAGGAAGAAAGAAAGCTAACATCAATTTATTCTATTCCAGGCACCATCACATACATGATTTACATTAATCCTCATAAAAATCTTATTTTTGCAAGTGAGGGAGTAACTTGTTCAAAGTTACTGTTTGTATTGTAGATATCCCCAAATTAAAACCCTTATTTATTTGACCCTAAAAGCTTCATCTGTGACTTCTACTACCACAGGCCATTCTCCAAGCCAAGCAAGTAGGTCTGAGGGCTGAGAAGACACAGTTCACCCACTTCAAATTTCAAGTAGGGCAAACTCTGGTCATGCTGTCTTCCGTGTTTCACTTGAAGTTGTTCAGCATGATCTGCATGCACAGCCACCCTCTCACTGTCGTTCGGCTGAGAATAGGGTTCAAATGTTTTTCCCTATTGCTCAAAAAGTCTGTGGGAAACAATTTCCTATTTCATTTGCTTTCAGTGTTTATTCAAAAAGAACAGATAGGATCTCAAACTGAATGCTGTTTCAGTTGGATTATTCATTACAAGTACTATCTGTTGCCAGAAGTTAGTGCTGGTGGTGGGAAAGCTTGTTGTAGGCTTGTAACAGATAACTGAAACAAGCTGCCTGAGAAACAGTGTTGGGTACAAAGCACAGAAGAACATGTTTTTGTCCGCTCTTCATTATTATCTTGGTCAAGTTCCTAAACTCTGTTGACTCTCAGTTTTCTCACTGTAAATGGAGACAATAATAGTTTGCCTGCCTGAAGAAATGAGGTGAGCTATCTAGTACAAAATCAACAACCACATGCTGAATATCTTCTGTAATAGAGGGTTTCCTTTGACATTAGAAATGTGGAGAAATATAAGGCAGAGTTTCTACCCATATTATGCTTAACATCTAGTTGAAGTCACAGGACTTGCATCTTAAAAGGACAAATAAATAACATGGTGACGTATTTGTAACACAGTGTGTGAGTTTCAAAGACAAGGGAAAGGATTAATCACCAATAATATTATAAGCTTTTCAACTTAAAATAATAATAAAGAACACTTTTCTCTTTTTTAAAAAAAAATATAAGATTAGGAATAGATGTGCAGGATATGCAGGTTTGTTACATAGGTATACTTGTATCATGGTGGTTTACTGCACAGATCATCCCATCACCCAGGTATTAAACCCAGCATCCATTAGCTATTTTTCCTGATGCTCTCCCCACCCCACGGGTGCCCAGGGTGTGTTGTTCCCCTCCATATGTCTATGAGTTCTCATCATTCAGCTCCCAAATATAAGTGAGAACATGCAGTGTTTGGTTTTCTGTTCTTGCGTTACTTTGCTGAGGAAATGGCTTCTAATTCCATCCATGTCCCTGCAAAGGACATGATCCCATTCCTTTCCATGGTTGCATAGCATTCCATGGTGTATATGTACCACATTTTCTTTATGCAGTCTATCATTGATGGACATTTAGGTTGATTCCGTGACTTCACTACTGTAAATAGTGCTGCAATGAACATATGCATGCATGTATCTTTATAATTGAATGATTTATATTCCTTTGGGTACATAGCCAGTAATGGGATTGCTGGGTCAAATGGTGTTTCTTCATTTAGGTCTTTGAGGAATCATCATACTGTCTTCCACAATGATTGAACTAATTTACACTCCCACCAACAGTGTAAAAATGTTCCTTTTTCTTCGTAACCACTGCAGCATCTGTTGTTTTTTTACTTTTTAACAGCAGCCATTCTAACTGGTGTGAGATGGTATCTCATTATGGTTTTGATTTGCATTTTTCTAATGATCAGTGATGTTGAGCTTTTTTCATATGTTTATTGGCTCCATGTATGTCTTTCTTTGGGAAGGATTTGTTCATGTTCACTTTTTAATGTCTGCTTTTTAATGGGATTGTTTATTTTTTTCTTGTAAATTTGTTTAAGTTACTTATGGATTCTGGATATTAGACCAGAGGTAGGTAGGTAGGTAGGTAGGTAGATAGATAGATAGATAGATAGATAGATAGATAGATAGATAGCAAAAATTTTATCTCATTCTGTAGGTTGTCTGTTCATAGTTACTTTGGTCTGATAATAGTTTCTTTGGTTGTACAGAAGCTCTTTAGTTTAATTAGATCCCATTTGTCAATTTTTGCTTTTGTTGCAATTGCTTTTGATATTTTTGTTATGAAATCTTTGCCCAAGCCTATGTCCTGAATGGTATTGTCTAGAGTTTCTTCTAGGATTTGTATTGTTTTGGGTTTTACATTTAAGTCTTAAATCCATTTTGAGTTAATTTTTGTATATGGTGTAAGGAGGGGATCCAGTTTCAATTTTCTGCATATAGGTAGGCAGTTCTCCTAGCACCATTTATTAAATAGGAGATCCTATCCCTGTTGCTTGTTTCTGTTAGGTTTGTCAAAGATCAGATGGTTGAAGGTGTGTGGTCTCAGTTCTGATTTCTCTGTTCTGTTTCATTAGTCTATGTGTCTGTTCTTGTACCAGTACCATGCTGTTTTGGTTACTGTAGCCTTGTACTATAGTTTGAAGTCAGGTAGCATGATTCCCATTAAATTACCATTGACTTTCTTTACAGAATTAGAAAAAAAAAAAAACTATCTTAAAATTCATATAGAAGAAAAAAAGAGCCTGAAGAGCCAAGTCTATCCTAAGCAAAAAGCACTTTTCTCTTTTCTCCTACCAATGTTTTAAAAAAGAAAATAAGGAATAAGGAAGAAACGAATAAAGGTACAACAAAACAAATGAAAAAGGAAAGAGAAAAGGAAAAAAATACAAAAAAAGCAGTAAAAGTAGATATGAAGATAAATACAAAAGTCAGTATTAATGTCTTTTCAGTTTATAAATCTCACTTTTTCTTATGTGATTTAAATCCAATTGTATAATACAAAAATTATAAATGTATGTTTATAAATGCACAATATATAAGGATACCATTTGTGACAATAACAATATAAAGAGAGGGATAGAGTTGTATAAATGCAAACATTGTGTATACAATTGAAATTAACTTGAATTGAAACTAGATTGCTATAAATGAAAACATTAATTGTAATCCTCAGGGCAACTAATAAGAATACAACTTTAAAATGTATAGAAAAAGAAAAGAGAAAGTAATCAAAAAGGTGTATTAGAAAATATGTATTTAATACAAAAGAAGGCAGTAACAAAGGAATTAAAGGGCAAAAAAAAAATGTAACATATAGAAAGCAAATGGCAAAATGGCAAACATCCTACCTTATCAGTAATTACATTAAAAGTAAATGGATGAAAGCTCTAATGAAAAGGCAAATGTTGGCAGTAAAGATTGAAAAACATGATCTAAATGTATGCTGTCTACAAGAGACTTGCTTTAGATTGAAAGACAAGATAACGTGAAAGCTAAGAAATGGAAGAAGCCATTTTATGCAAACACTAACTAAAAGACAGCTGGAGTAAATATATGACTATTAGACAAAATAGAGTGTAAGAAAAAAATTATGCCTGGTACAGTAGCTCATGCCTGTACTCCCAACACTTTAGTAGGCCAAGGAGAGAAGATCACTTGAGCCTAGGAGTTCAAGAACAGCCTGGGCAACATAGGGAACCCCCATCTAAGAAAGAAAAGAAAAGAAAAATAAATAAATAAAAGAAAGGGAGAGAGAGGAAGGAA
>NW_012111142.1:5975581-5977695 GCF_000951035.1 Colobus angolensis palliatus
AAAAAAAAAGAAAATAGAGATGTATGAACATGAAAACACGACATACCAAAATCTATGAAATGCAATGAAAGCAGTGCTCAAAGGCAAATTTACACTTTTAAATGCATACATTAAAAAAATCTTATATAAATAACCTAACCTTCCTAAGTGACTAGCAACAAAAACAAAACAAAACAAAAAGGCAGACTAAGCCCCAGAAAGCAGAAGGGCTGAAGTAATAAAGATTTGAGCAGAGGTAAATGAAACAAAACATAGAAAAATAATAAAGAGAATTAATGAAACTAAAGTTTGTTCTTTGAAAAGATCAACAAAATTGCCAAACTTTTAGCTCAACTGATGAAGACAAAAAGAAGATTCAAAGTACTAAAATAAAAAATGAAAGTGGTAATATTATTATTAGCTTTATGAAAATAAAAAGAATTATAGAGAATGCTATAAGCATTTCTATGTGAAAAAAAGTCATATAACCTAGACAAAATGAACAACTTCCTAGAAACACACAAACTACACACACAAACTATCAAAATTGACTTGAGATGAAATCTGAATAGACCTAAAACAAGTAAGGATATTGAATTGGTAATCAAAAGTTCTAACAGAAAGAAGCTCATGACTGGGTGGGTTCACTGGCAAAGTCTACTGAATATTTTATGAAGTAGAGTAATTCTTTTCAAACTTCCAAAAAGTAGAAGGGGAGGAAATACTTCCCAACTCATTCTATGAGGCCAGCATTACCCTGATACCAAAGCCAGACAAAGACACAAGATGAGAAAACTGCATGCCAATATCCCTTATGAATATAGATGCAAAAATTTTCAACACAATACTAGCAAACAAAATCCAACACTAAATTAAAAGGATTATACCTCATGACTAAGTGGAATTTATTCCAGGGATGCAAGGGTGGTTCAACATATGAAAAGAAGTCAAATCAACGTATTACAACATTTATGAAAGAAAGAGTAAAACCCCACACATTCATCTTAACTGATGACAAAAATCATTTGACAACATTCAACAGTCTTTCATGATGGAAACACTCAGTAAAGTAGAAACAGAAGGCAGCTTTCTCAACATGATAAAGGCCATCTGGAAAATTCCATAGCTAACATCAAACTCTATGTAAAAGACCAAAAGCTTTCCCTGAAATATCAGGCACAAGACAAAAATTTTCATTCTTGCCACTTCCATTCAACATTATACTGAATGTTCTAGCCAGATCAACAAGTTAAGAAAAAGAAATAAAAGGCAACTATATTATAAAGGCAGAGGTAAAACTATTTCTAGTCTCAAATGACATGATTTTATATCAAACAAATGACTACTAAAGCTATGCATTATCTGTTTTGCATTGCTCTAAAAGAATATCTGAGACTGGGTAATTTGTAAGGAGTTTTCTTTGGCTCACAGTTCTGCAGGTTGTACAACCATGACACCAGGACCTGCTCGGCTTCTGGTGAGGCCTCAGGAAGCTTATACTCATGGAAGAAGGAAAGGGGAGCAGGCACGTGACATTGTGAGAGAGGGAACAAGAGGGAAGGCACCAAGAAGCCCCAGGATCTTCTAAACAACCAGCTTTTATATGAACTAATAGAGTGAGAACTGAACTCATTACTGTGAGGAGAGCACCAACCCATTCTTGAGGGATCTGCTCCCATGACCCAAACACCTCTCCTTGGCCCACCTCCAACAATCGAGTTAATACTTCAACATGAGACTTGGAGGGGAGGGGCCACACATCCAAACTATAGCAAGCTAATAGAGAAATTTAGACAAGTTGCAAAATACAATATCAAAACTCCATGTATTTCTACAATGGATGTCTCTATTGTATATAAAACTCCATTGTATTTCTACACATGAGCAATAAACAATCTGAAAAGGAAACCATAAAACAATTTCTTTTAAAATAGCATCAGTCCCAGTGTGGTGGTTCACACCTGCAATCCCAGCATTTTGGGAGGCTGAGGCAGGCGGGTCACTTGAGGTCAGGAGTTCAAAACCAGTCTGGTCAACACGACAAAACCCTGTCTCTATTAATAATACAAAATTGGCTGAGTGTGGTGGTGCATACTTGTAGTCCCAGCTACTCAGGAGGCTGAGGCAGGAGAATC
>NW_012111142.1:5978835-6059484 GCF_000951035.1 Colobus angolensis palliatus
AAAAAAAAAAAAAAAAAAAAAAAAAAACTTCATTAAAATTAAAAACAAAAAAATTAATTGAAATGTCATAATTATATATACTTAGTGTGTACAGAGTGACATTTCAATACATGCATACAATGTGCATGTATTTTTTATGGTTGAATAATATTTCATTGTGAGATATATGTATGTCATATATACGTATATATATGACATATATACGTATATATATGACATTTTCTTTATCCATTCATCTATTGATGGGCATGTAGGTAGGTTGATTCAATATCTTGGCTGTTGTGAATAGTGCCACAATAAACAGGGATGCTGATCACACTTCAGCATATGGTTTTCCTTTCCTTTGGATACATAACCAATAGTGGAATTGCTAGATCATATGGTAGTTCTATTTTCATTTGTTGAAGAAATTCCATACTGTTTTACATAATTGCCATACTAATTTACATTCTCACTAACAGAATGTAGGAGTTCCCTTTTCTCTGCATCTTTGCCGGCATTTTTGTGTGTGTGTTTTTAATAATGGCTGGTCTAACTAGATGAGACAATATCTCATTGTGGTTTTGATTTAAATTTTCTTAATGGTTTGTGATGTTGAGCACTTTTGCTATACATTGCCATTTGTATGTCTTTTT
This sequence comes from Colobus angolensis palliatus, assembly GCF_000951035.1. Classification (NCBI taxonomy): domain Eukaryota; kingdom Metazoa; phylum Chordata; class Mammalia; order Primates; family Cercopithecidae; genus Colobus; species Colobus angolensis. Next base: position 5,979,471 of record NW_012111142.1, read on the forward strand.
AAAAAATAAATGTCTATTATGATCATTTGCCCATTTTTAAACCAAATTTGTTTTTTGCTGTTGAATTGTTTGAGTTCCTTGCATATTCTGGATATTAATCCCTTGCCTCTTCATTCTCTTGATTGTTTCCTTTGCTGTACAGAAGGTTTTGAGTTTGATATAATCCCATTTGTCATTTTTGCTTTTGTTGCCTGTGCTCTTGAAGTCTTATCATCAAATCTTTGCTCAGAAGTGTTTTTCCTATGTTTTCTTCTGGTGGTTTTATAGTTTTGCATCTTACATTTAAGTCTTTAATTCATTTCGAGTTGATTTTTGTGTATGGTGAGAAGTAGGGGGTCTAATTTTATTCTTCTGCATATAGATATCCAGTTTTACCAGCACCATTTTTTGAAGAGTCTGTCCTTTCCCCAATGGATATTCTTGTCAGCTTTGTCAATCAGTGGGCCATAAGTACATTAATTCATTTTTCTGTTTTCTGTTCTTTGCCATGGTCTATGTGTCTGTTTTTATGCTAGTATCATGTTATTTTGGTTAGTATAGCTTTGCATTATAATTTGAAAGCAGGAACTATAATGGCTTCAGCTTTGTTCCTTTTGCTCAGAATTAGTTTGGCTATTTGGGGTCTTTTGTGATTTCATACAAATTTTCAGGGTTTTTTTCATTTCTACAAAGAATGCCATTGATATTTTGATATGGATTAAATTGAATCTGTACATTGCTTTGGATTATGTGGTCATTTTGACAATATTAATTATTCCAATCCATAAACATGGAACTTTTTTTCACTCATTTTTTTTCCTTTTCAATTTTTTTCATCAGTGTTTTGTGGTTTTCATTGTAAAAAATTTTAACCTCTTTGGCTAAATTTAATCCTAGGTGTCTTTTTTGTAACTATTGTAAATAGGATTGTTTTCTTGATTTCCTCTTCAGCCAGTTTGTTACTGGTGTGTGGAAACATTACTGATTTTCATATGGTGATTTTTTTAATCGTGCAATGTTAAGAATTTTTTTAGTAGTTCTAAGAGTTTTTGGTGGAGTTTTCAGGTTTTTCTCTATATGAGATCATGTCATCTGCATACAAGGACATTTTGACATTCTCTTTTCCAATTTGGATGCATTTTATTTCTTTCTCTTGCCTGATTGCTCAGGCTAAGACTTCCAATGCTAGTTGAACAAGAGTGTTGAAAATGGGCATCCTTGTCTTGTTCGATTTCTTTGAGGAAAAGCTTTTCATTTTTTCCTATTTAGTATGATATTAGTTGTGAGTTTGTCACATAGGTTTTAGTGTGTTGAGGTATGTTCCTTGTATACCTAATTTGTTTAGAGTTTTTATCAGGAAGGCATATTGAATTTTGTCAAATACTTTTTCTGTGTCTGTTGAGATGATTCTGCGTCTATTGATATTTCTGTGTCTATTGAGATGTTTTGTCTTTCATTCTGTTGATGTGGTATATCACATTTATTGCTTTGCATATGTTGGACCATCCTTGCATTCCTGAAATAAGTCTCATTCAGAAGCAAAGGCATGTCTTACATGGTGGCAGGAAAGACACTATGTGCAGGGGAACTGCCCTTTATAAAACCATCAGATCTCATGAGACGTATTCACTGTCACAAGAACAGAACAGGAAAAACCAGTCACTGGGATTCAATTACCTGCCACCAGGTCCCTCCCACAACACGTGGGGATTATGGGAGCTACAGTTCAAGATGAGGTTTGGGTGGGGACACTGGCAAACCATATCATTAGGTATATAGTTAAGATAATTGAAATGAAATGTTTAAACAAATCTTGTGCACAAATGTGTAGGCAGCCCTCTTCTCAATAGCTAAAGTGTAGAAACAACCCACTGTCCTCCAACCGATAAATAGATTAACAAGATGGGGCATATGCATACAATAGAATGTTATTCAGCTATGAAAAGGAATAAAGTACTGATTCATGCTACAACAAGGAAGAACCTTGAAAATATTATGCTAACTGAAAGAAGTCAGATACAAATGGCTGCATAAGGTATGGTTGTATTTATATAAAGTGTCCAGAAGAGGCATAGAGACAGAAAGCAAATTAGTGGTTGCCACGTGCTGGAGGAGTCAGGGTAAATGGAAAGGCCAGTGCCTACTCAATGGGCACAAGGTTTCTTTTCGGATGATAAAGATATTTGAGAATTAGGTAGTGGTAATGGTTGCAAAACATTGTGAGTATACTAAACACTACTGTACACTTCAAAATGTACTAAAAAATCGTACACTTTAAAATGACTAAAAGGGTGAATTTATGTTATACAAATTTTACTTTAATTTAAAAGGTACATGAGGAGAGAAGCAGCATTTTAATTCTTATTTTATGTGCAGCATTATGCTAGTCATTTTCCTTTTCTTATTGATTCAAGTGGATATTTGTCCATAAACAGATCATGACAATTGAAAGAAAATTTCTAAACTGGACTTTAAACTTTCGAATTTGCTCCCATTCTACCTCTTCTGTGAGTCTTTTAAGAGCTCTCCTAAGACAGAACAAATAGGTCCATTTTATGTAATACTTCTTTACCTTTTTCAGGCTTCTATTATTGTACATATTATGCTTTGGCTTTATTATTTACATTTGTAATTTGTTTTTGCCTTGTAACATGTTTGTGTTGTTCTCTTTTACTAGTTTATGAGTTCTTCAAGATTGGGGCTTGCCCTTTGTGTTTTCATTTCTGGAGCCTGGAATATCACTCAGCACAAAGTATATACTCAACAAAGGTTTTCCTGGCCAGGTGGGTTTACATATTTGGTTTCTGTAAGCACCACATTAATGGCTCCTAAAATAGCCATGTCTGTTTGACTTGTCTGTACAACACTCACCATTCATTTCCCAGAATGAAACTAGGTCACATCTGGGACACATGAACAGTTTTAAGAAGAGTTGTATTTGAAATACAAAACCCTGAAGTGTACACCAAAGATAACCTGATCATGCCAAAAAATTATAAATGATAAAAACTTTATTGCATTATTACATTTTTGGTCTTTGCTCTTTTACTTCTTTATTAAGTTTATAGTAACAGAATGATTTACACATGTTGAAAATCAAAGCAGGATGAAAAAGGCAAAAAAAAAAAAGCAAACTGTTTTACTTTATGAGTCTCTTACTTCGTGAATTCTCTCCTACCTATGCTGGTTATTTTTTTTGGTTCTGAGGACAATTTGTGCACAAAAATCCAAGACATCTCCATTCTCCTGTAAAAAACAAAACCAAACAAACAAAAACCTTGTGCTCAAAAGAGAAATTTAAAAATTTTTAAAAGATCTGATGGTTTTATCAGGGTTTTCTACTTTCTCGATAAAGAGGATCTGAGTGAGAGGGTCTCTCCTGACAGCAATAACAAGTAGAATACTTTTTCTAAATAAGAAGGACATTTTGAATACCTGACTTTGTTGGTTTCCAGGATCAACAACAGAATTTGCTGGATACCCATGAACCTTTCACTGTACCTGTGCTAGATACTGTGGATAATATACTTTGTAGGCACCAGTTACTTTTTCTACTGTTAAAGTCATTCTTCAACTTGATCTTTTTTTGCGAAAACGAGGTAAAATTTCTTTTCTGAGGGAACAGCATTTGAAAATTGTAAATCATGTAAAAAAATGGTTAGTCATATAAGAAAAATGGCCATTTCATTATGTTTATGACTGCTCACCTCCACTCTACACCCAATTCACAAAATGACAAGTGAAAAATCATGTACTTGCCCTTACTGTACTATTTTCCTTTGAATCTTACTTAAACCTAGAATAGTATCTTATATCTTCCATACATACTAGCATTGTTGTTTTCCAGGCTTGCTGAGTGGAACAGACAATGCTCATTGTCTCTCTTCCTTCTGTTCACATTCCAAATTTGGGAAATGGGGTCATCTGATGCAAAAGATCTGAATGCTGTGTCTCAGATTTTTCTGAAATCTTCTCTGCTTAACCTTGTCTTATTCCCTTTTCTTCAAATTTATGAGCATTTATTGAATATCCACTATAAAGATGCCTGCCTACCTCTGTGCAGGGCCTGTAGTAGGAGTTTAACAGTGAGACTCTATTTTCTCCCATTTATTCCATTTTATAAATATTCATTTTATCAGTCAGGGTTCTAACCAGAAAGAGAATGCACACTCCTAGCACCATGGAAGGTGATATGGTTTGGCTCTGTATCCCCACCCAAATCTCATTTTGAATTATACTCCCATGATTCCCACGTGTTGTAGGAGGGAACTGGTGGGCATTTTCCCTATACTGTTCTCGTGGGAGTGAATAAGTCTCATGAGATCTCATGGTTTTATCAGGGGTTTCCACTTTTGTGTCTTCCTCATTCTCTCTTAACCTGCTGTCATCCATATAAGACGGGAATTGCTCCTCCTTGCCTTCTACCATGATTGTGAGGCTTCTCCACACACGTGGAACCGTAAATCCAATTAAACCTCTTTCTTTTGTAAATTGTCCAGTCTCAGATATATCTTTATCAGCAACATGGAAATAGATTCATATAGTAAATTGGTACCAGTAGAGTGGGGCATTGCTGAAAAGATACCCAAAAATGTGGAAGCAACTTCGGAACTGAGTAACAAGCAGAGGTTGAAACAGTTTGGAAGACTCAGAAGAAGACAGGAAGATGTGGGAAAATTTGGAACTTCCTAGAGACTTGTTGAATGACTGACAAAAATGCTCATAGTGATATGAACAATAAGGTCCAGGCTGAGGTGGTCTCAGATGAAAATGAGGAACTTGTTGGGAACTAGAGCAAAGGTAACTTTTGTTTTGTTTCAGCAAAGAGACTGGCGGCATTATACCCTTCATCTAGAGATCTGTGGAACTTTGAACTTGAGAGAGATGACTTAGGATATCTAGTAGAAGAAATTTCTAAGCAGCAAAGCATTCAAGAAGTGACTTGGGTGCTGTTAAAGGCATTCAGTTTGAAAGGGAAATAGAACATAAAAATTTGAAAAATTTGCAGCCTGACAATGTGATGGAAAAGAAAATCCCATTTTCTGAGGAGAAATTCAAGATGGCTGCAGAAATTTGCAAAAGTACTAAGGATCCAAATGTTAATCCCCAAGACAATGGGGAAAATGTCTCTAGGGCATGTCAGAGGTCCTTATGGCAGCTCTTCTCATCACAGGCCCAGAGGCCTAGGAGGAAAAAGTGGTGTTGTGGGCTGGGCCCGGGGTCCCTGAACTACATGCATTACCTAGGGACTTGGTGCCCGGAGTTCCAGTCACTCCAGCCATGGCTGAAAGGGGCCATCGTAGAGCTTTGGCTATGACTTCAGATGATGCAAGCCCCAAGCTTTGGCAGCTTCCACATGGTGTTATCCCTGTGGGTGCATAGAAGTCAAGAATTGAGGTTTGGGAACCTCTGCCTAGATTTCAGAAGACGTATGGAAATGCCTGGATGCCCAAGTAGAAGTTTATTGCAGGGGCAGGGCTCTCATGGAGGACCTCTGCTAGGGCAGTGTGGAAGGGAAACGTGTGGTCAGAGCCCTGACATAGAGTCCCTTTTGGGGCAACCACCTAGTGGAGCTGTGAGAAGAGGGCCACTGATTTCCAGACCCCAGAATGGTAGATCCAACAGCTTGCACCATGCACCTGAAAAGCCACAGACACTCAACGCCAGCCCATGAAACCAGCCAGGAGTGGGGCTATACCCTGTAAGGCCACAGGGATGGAGCTGCCCAAAGCCATGGGAACCCACCTCTTACATCAGCATGACCTGGATGCGAGACATGGAGTCAAAGGAGATCATTCTGGAGTTTTAAGATTTGACTACCCTGCTGGATTTCAGACTTGCATGAGGCCTGTAGCCCCTTTGTTTTAACCAATTTCTCCCATTTGGAATGGCTGCATTTACCCAATGTCTGTACCCCCACTGTATCTAGGAAATAACGAGTTTGCTTTTGATTTTACAGGTTCATAGGTGGAAAGGACTTGCCTTGTCCCAGACGAGACTTTGGACCATGGACTTTTGAGTTAATGCTGAAATGAGGTAAAACTTTGGGGGAATTTTACCTCATATTAGGAAGGGGTGATTGGTTTTGAAATGTGAGGACATGAGATTTGGAGGGGCCAGATGTGGAATGATATGGTTCGGCTCTGTGTCCCCACCCAAATCTCATCTTGAATTGTATTCCCATAATTCCCACGTGTTGTGGGAGGGATCCAGTGGGAGATAAATGAATCATTGGAGCAGTCTACCCCATACTGTTTTCGTGGTAATGAATAGGTTTTATCAGGGGTTTCCGCTTTTGGAACTTCCTCATTCTCTCTTTGCCTGCTGCTATTTATGTAAGGTGGGACTTGCTCCTCCTTGCCTTCCACCATGATTATGAGGCTCCCCAGGCCACATGGAACTATAAGTTCAATTAAAGCTCTTTCTTTTGTAAATTTCCCAGTCTCTGGTATGTCTTTATCAGCAGCATGAAAATGGACTAATGCAGAAGGCAACTGCCCATCAGGAGTTGTAGTCATAAAAAGAATAGCTACAGTTAGACAGGTGGTATTGAGGTAGTGGAAAGGGAGTACCTCTTGTTGGCTGAACCAAACAGAAAGCCAGAGGGCAACGGGAGCCTGGGTGGTATGGTTTTTAGGGTCAACCTCCCAGGACAGGAAGTCGGACAGAAAAGCAAGGCAAATGGATCTACGTGACCAAACGAAAATAAAGAGCATATTTACTTCTTTGTTTATTTCAAAACAATTCATGAAGCAGCATTATTATCCACATTTTTCAATGGAAGATATTGAAGTAGTCAAGTTTAAATAACTTGCTAAAAGTCACCTGTCTCCTAAATGGCAGACCTAGGATTTAAATTCATGTCTTCTAAGTCCACTTACATTCTTTTGCACCAGAATGTCTGTCTTACATTTTACGTATAGGACCTGCCTTATATTTAAGACAGCCTGAATCTTGTAAATGATTATGTCTTCCACTTTCAATTAGACTATCAGGAAACTTACAGTCAAATTCTAAGTCCCCTTTGCTAAGTGTGCAGGATTTTATAGCTTATATTTCTTAGTGGCCTTGTCTTAATTTTTGATTTCACTTTCTCCTTGCTCTGATTTCTTTATCACTGTATATTACCTATATTTTCTTCCATATCATTTTTGATGAGGTGAATGATAAACAAATGAATAAATAGTTCTGTAACCTTGAGCCTATGCTTAATCAGCCCTTTCTCTAATAGAGAGCCATTACTGTCACTATATAGGGGTTGTGAACCCCCCAGTTCCACCCCTAAACACACATATCCATGATCTCTGCTTTAGAGTTTGTTTTACAATTACAGCCTTTTTGTAACAAAGTGCCCCCAGCAGCCACTACCAATCAATTAGTATTGGCAGAAGAATTAAAACCAATTTGATATGCTTGGTGTAATATGACCAGTAAATTAGCTGATAGTATTGTAGGATCTTTAATATGGTAATGCCCTATGGAGAGCAGCTACTGTGTTTAATAGAGGACATTCAGAAAGCTTTTAACCCAAGCTCCTTGTATATGATGAGCATTATTATAATCTGAATGCTTCGCATACTTCAAGTACTTAAGTAAATGGCAAATTGAGCAATATGTGAATGTACTCTCTCTTCTAATAATTAATTTTTCTCCCCCAAACTTAAATTTGTGGCATTATTCCAAGGATATCTCAATGGTTGTTTTTTTTAAATGCTATACTATTTGGTTCTTTCATCCTAGATAAAGACCTATTTGGCCTTATTAATATGATTATCTCCAATAAAGCTGTAGGGTTACAATTCCATTATCTAATACCCTGAAGCAGCACTACAATACCATTCAGCAGAGAGTGGAATTAATTTAAGCAATTCAAGACTTGGATTCTATTCAAGACCATTTAGTGAAAGTTTCCAAAGAACAATTTAATGATTTGCCCATAAGATTATAATGACATGAGTCACTATAATTATCAAAATGTTACTGATATATGTTACTTATAGTTTTATAAATATTTATAGATTACTTGTTTTCACATATATTTTCTCATAACTCAAGATAAAGCTTTAACAAGTTTCCTTTTAACATCCATATCTCCCTATGTGTATATAAATATATAATCAAGAATTTGATTCTGTGGGGGAAGTATCAAAACTGGTTGATGTGCATCATTAAGATATTCTTTAAGCAAACTGGTCTGTTGTGTGAAACTCAGGTGCATTGGTCTGCGAGCCTTGCTTAAGCTGACAGCCTGGCACTTTCTGTTTCTCCCCAAGTTGAGTATATGAGACTCTGACACTGACACCGAAATGGCTATTTCAGCTTCAGAAACATTCTATTCTTTGACATATTGGAGAATTAAAATTAAGAAAATGTTCAAGATTCTGACCCCTTTCAATCTAGTATCTTCCTTGATTTTGTTCTTTTCCATGTTCTTTCCACAGTTTCAATTGTTTCAAAGATGAACAAAAACATTTGATGATATTTTTACATTTTAAAGTTTGCCCCTTTATCACCTCATTATATTTCCATATCATTCTGTGTAGTACTATCATGACTCACATTTCCCAATGAAAATATTAATGTTCTGACATTTGGAACCAGACAGGCTCCAGGAGGACTGGCAGACCCAATGGTGCCATGCTTATTGGTGTTCACTGTTTATTATAGATTCAAAGATATCTGTGGACAACCCATTCCAGACATTGTGAGGAATACAAAGATATACAGGGCACTTCAGTAAATGTCCTCTATGCTCCAGGAGTAATCTGAAGGCACCACATTTCTTACTTCCAAGGCCCTCTCAGGTGCTATTTCCTCTGCTTAGAAGACTCTTGTGGGGCACAGTGGCTCAGGCCTGCAATCTCACTACTTTGGGAGGCTGAGGCAGGATTCTTGCTTGAGCCCAGGAGTTCAAGACCAGCCTGGGCAACATAGTGAGACCCTGTCTCTACAAAAAAAATTTCAAAATTAGCCAGGCATGGTGGCCTGTGCCTGTGGTCCCAGCTACTTGGGAGGTGGAAGCAGGAGGATTGCCTGCACCTGGGAGATCAAGGTTGCCGTGAGCTGTAATTGCACCACTGCACTCCAGCCTGGGTGACAGAGTAAGACACTGTCTCTAAAAAGAAAAAGAAAAAAAGACTCCCCCTAACTTTTCTGAACCCTTCTTCACTTCTCTAAACTCCATGAAGCGAGTATCAGGTCTGTATTAACTACTGTATTCCCTATCACTAGCAAAGTACATTGGTAAATGCTCATTTAGTATTTTTTGAATCACTAAGCTCAGCTTATTATCTTGTTGCCTCTTGATAACCCTGTAGTAATTATATTTTGTTGCTGCCCTTGTAATTATAGTATGATACTAGTTGTGAGTTTGTCATATAGGTTCTAGTGCGTTGAGGTATGTTCCTTGTATACCTAATTTGTTTAGAGTTTTTATCAGGAAGGCATATTGAATTTTGTCAAATACTTTTTCTGTGTCTGTTGAGATGCTTCTGTGTCTATTGATATTTCTGTGTCTATTGAGATGTTTTGTCTTTCATTCTGTTGATGTGATGTATCACATTTATTGCTTTGCATATGTTGGACGTTTCTCTTGCTCTTAGTGTCCATATTATTGTTTCTGCTTGACTGTGAAATAAACTCTTGAAAAACAGAGGACACAGAATATCTCAAGAGTGTTTCCCCATGACAATTTATATTAAAACTTTGTCTGGGCCCACTGTCAGTTCAAAATAAGAGGAAACAATAAGAGACAACACTGGGAACTAAACATAAAATCTGGTGGAATTCACTAGTTATACAAAATTAGGTTGGGCATGGTGGCCCATGCTTATAATCCCAGTACTTTGGGAGGCCAAGGCAGGAGAATTGCTTGAGGCTAGAAGTTTGAAGCTGCTGTGAGCCATGATCATGCCATTGCACTCCAGCCAGGGCAACAGAATGAGACCCTGTCTCAAAGAAAAAAAAAATTAACCAGTTTCTGACTTTTCTAACTAGAAATGATAGAATCATATATGGTATCCTGTTTACAAGATTTTCAGCTACATTGTTTAATTAGTTACATTCAGTATATAATATCTATGACAAAGCTAGAATAAAGTTATTGCTTCTAAAATGAGTAAAAGATAATCAAAAGCCTTAATGGGAAGAAATATCATAACTCTATTATATACTCATGTTGTTATGTTGGTGTAAGATATGTATATTTTAAACCTCTGAAACAGTGACATCATCATATTCATAATATTCTATTCAAACATTTGCACATTTCTGGCATGAGCACAGTGCTGGGCATAGAGTGCCTATTAAACAAATGTTTTTGAAATAAGTGAATACATATACTATTACTGATATTTGACAGGAACTTTATGGTATACAAAGCCATTATTTCTTTGAACCTCATAACAATGCAGTGAGTTGGGTAGAGAAGTGATTACCACCAAATCTACCTTAAACTTGAAAAAAACAGCAACCCAGAGGGATTAATTAATTTGTCCAAGTTCACAAGTTCACGCACAGCTAGTATGTGGTATGACTGCATTTCAGACCCAAGTCTTGGATATCTAAGTCTCAAGTCTATTCTGACTTCACTTTCAAACTTAAATTTATGTATGGTAAAAAATCTAAGAATTCCTTAACATTTTAAATGGCATTCAGTATATTTCTAAAATATCAAAATAAAATTGCTCTAATTTTGTTAAAATTAGAGAATCATATATCTATGTAGAATAGACACTATTAAAACAAATTTAGCACCTGAAAATAATTGAATAATTTGTCTTAGGACTAAAATGAGAGGAAAGCCCAGAATATGTGAAGCAAAAGCAATCATGTTGTTAGTGAACTATCAGCATCTCTTAGTACCAATGAGTGAATAATTATCACAAAAGGAAAGAAAAAATAAACCATTATTAAGTCTGCCTGTAGTAGTGTTCCTCTGGGGATAATTATTTGTCTTTATTGCATTCTAATAGTACTGCTTTACATATTATATAAAGCCCTTCGATTTTTATTTTTATACTTGATCCATGCTTTTAAAAATCCATGCTTTTAATAAACAAATTGTTTTCTTAATGTGTTTTGAACTTAGGAGAACAACAGACCATTGTTTATTCATTTGGTTCTACAATCAATAAACATTTAATAACTTTACAGTAATTAGAACTGTTCAGAAAAATACAGAGCAACCTCAGGGGTTCCTTGTTACCAGAATCCTCATGCTGAGGCTGTTACTGGTGTTAAAGAGAAAATTCCTTTATCAAGTGGCAGAAAAGACTTCTTTTTTTGTGTGAATTTTTAAAAATGGTGAAACTTCTAATTCAAAAACATCTTCGATTAGCTTACAATAAAAGTACTGGTATAGTAAAATAATCCCAGCATACTATAAAGGCAACTAATGAATGAAGGGGAAGGCGAGAACTATTTTATCATGATTTCATAGCTGAGGAAAATACAATTGTATGTATATTAAATGTAGTCATGAGTTCCTTGGCAGCTGAGGAATAGAGGGAAATACCTTTGTTAATATTTAGTAGATCCTGGAGTTCTGGGAGGCATCAGATATAGTTCCTAGAAAAGACTGAGTGAATGAAAAAATAATGTGAATGAGAGCAAATTTTACAATAAAGGTATACAAGTATTTTTCATATAAGTCATTTTATAGATGTGGCCTGGTGAAATCCAAAGACCAGAAAGATAAGACTCTGGTGTGGACCAGAGTGAGGTGGCCAACCGTAAAGCTCCCTGGAGATGGGTGCCTGCAGGGAAAAGCTTATGGGTGGTGGGGTGGGGATTGAGGAGCTGAGGAAATTGAGGAGGTTTCCACTTCACATGATTCTACAACTCTGTGTGAAGCAGAACGCACCTCCCTCCTCTTTTAAAAACCCTTCAGTGGCATTCCATTACACACATGACAACATCTGAACTCTTTATCATGGCCTTCAAGGCCTTATGTGATCCAGCCTTGACCCCCTTGTGGTTACACATCCCCTGGATCATTCTACTCTCGCCACGATGGACTTCATCCAACTCTTTAAACACTGAGGACTTGCTATTTAGTGTTCTTTAAAATGATGGTTTTTCTACCTGTAATGCTGTCTCTCTGCCCTTTCACTTGCCTAACTCCTAGTCATTGAATAGATTTCACCTTAAGGATTTAACTGCAGAGAAGACCATCTTGACTTCTACCTAACCCCATTTGTATTAAATTATATCTATAACCCTTTTATAAAGAATCTGGTATTTTCCTTCATAGCATTTATAACAACCCATTTGTGCTTTTATTTATTCAAAGTCTTTTTATGTGTATATACATGGGTTAGTATATATACATACACGTATTTTCTATCTTTTTCCACTGAGAGAAACTAGAAGCACTTCCAGCACCCAGATAGATCTTGGTTTCTGATACCATTCTCCAGTAAAAGGAACCAGTGTTCTTTGGAGAAATGGCTGATTCTAGGGCAGGAGTGGGAAAATCCAAGATGAGCCTGGAGCATTTTGTAGTGACAAAATGCAAGGAAGGGCTCCACAAAATGGGGACGTGTGAAAAGGGCACAGTGGTCAACCTGAAAAAGCTCCCACTGGCCAAAGCTAGGCAGTCGGAGCTCTGACTTGTTGCCCCCAGTTAGGGCAACAAAATAAATGACAGTATTGGAATATAACCTAAAAAATAAAATGAACATTCATGAATGTTTACTGATTGATAAATGATTGGATAAGTAAATAAATAAATGGAGGAGAAAGGACAAATATTTCCTGCCGAATTCCAAATGATAAATGTAGTTGCTGCCTTCTCCACGAGGTAGAGCTTAACTCTGCCCCTGTTGTAAGGGCTGGATTTAGTACTCACTTCTAACTAATAGAATATGAAAAGGGAAAAATAGAAACCTTACGGCACAGAAATCTGCCATATATCACCTTAACTAAATTACTAAGGTTAACATCATCAGTGACAGTCCATGTTTATAGCTTGTATCCTTGATGTGATGTGGTGAGAAGGGCACTTCGCCACTATGTCATTCGTCCAAAATATCCAGAACTCTAGTCTACTTATACGAACACACCAGACAAACCCAAATGGGGGAGCTTTCTATAAAATGCCTAAACAATCCTTTTTTTTTTTTGTCACTCAGGCTAGAGTGCAACGGTGTGATCTCGGCTCACTGCAACCTCCGCCTCCTAGGTTCAAGTGATTCTCCTCCTCAGCCTCCCGAGTAGCTGGGATCACAGCTACTGTAATCTCCACCATGCCCAGCTAATTTTTGTACTTTTGGTAGAGACAGGGTTTCACCATGTTGGCCAGGCTGGTCTCGAACTCCTGACCTCAGATGATCCACCTGCCTCAGCCTCCCAAAGTGCTGTGATTACAGGTGTGAGTCACCATGCCTGGCCCTAGTCAATACTTTACGAAGGTGTCAAGGTCACACAAAATAAAGGAAGTCTGAGAAACTAAAGAGATATGATGATTCAATGCAACATGGTGCCCTGGATTGGATCCTGGAAAAGGAAAACATAATCAAACAGGTGGTGAAATTTGATTAGAGTTTGTAATTTAGTTAGGAGCACTGTACCAATGAAAGTTTCTTAGTATTGATAAATACTGTATGGTTGTGTGAAACGTTAACATTAGGGGAAGCAATGTGAAGGGTATATGGAACTCTCTGTGTTGTTTGCAAGTCTTCCGTAAAACTAAGATTATTACAAAATGAAAATTTAAAAATGTCTTCTTCTACTAAACTTTATTTGCAGGGATGATCTCTGTATTGGTCACTACTGTATATCCATTTCTGGAACAGTGATGTATGGTGGGTAAAACTTTGGTCTCTGGAGGCAGGTGGCATGTTTGATTCCTGGCCCTGCTATTTATGGACTATGTGACTGGCAAGTTTCTCAAGCACTTCTTGTCTCAGTTTCCTCATCTATAGAAAGGGCATAAGGTTGTTGTGAGAATTGGAGGGCTTAATATATATAAAACACATACAACAATGCAAGGTTAGTTATTATAGGTATGATTTCCATTTAATATGTCATTGTTGAATGAATGAATAAATTATTCAGGGCTTTTTGCTTGGTGTGAATCAGGATTGAATTCAAGTCAGAGAGAATATTTGAAGAAGAGGCAGGATATAGAGTAGTTTGTTTACAGTGGAATGGAGGCTCTTTAAGGCATAGCTGATGGGTTGGCACAAGGATGGCAGAAAGACAAGGAAAAATTGTGGGGCATGTAAGCCAGGAATGATACTGTTATGGAAGTGTGTATGAGGGCTTTGTGTTTGGAGCAGTGGTGAAGGTTGACAAACAAGGGCAATTGGTCCCTCCTGGGCATATTGCCTTCAAATCAGTTCTTCACTTTCTCCTGCTCTGCTCTGTATTTCAGGGGGCTGACTCTTGAATTCTGCATATTTGGCCAATGGGAGGCACTGGTGGGACATTAGAAGGAGGGAAGAGGGAAGAAGCTGGAGTATTTCTCCCCTCCCTCTCTGTCTTGGGCAGCAACTCCACAGCAGTGTCATCAGTCCTGCCAGGGTGCCCGCTTCGCCCAGGAGCCAGTAACACTGCCTCCTCCTCTGTCTCTCTGGCCTAGGGTCTTAGTGGTTCCCTTCAGTTGTGATTCTCTGGGTTGCCTCACTACCCCATGCTCAGCTCTCAGTTCCTCCATTTCTGTGTAACTAATTCCCAGTTTTGAAATCCCTGTTATGAATACTCAGCTAGCAGCTATTTCCTGCTTTGACTCTGACAGAAACAAAAGGCACAATGGAATTCCCTGTCTTCCAGCCTGACTTAAACTCAGGGGAAAAGGATTTTCAGTGCTACCAGAGAAACGCTGGCTGCTTTCCTAATTGCTGGTTATAGGGTCAGTGTGCTGTGACCTGGCCTGGGCTTCAGAGCATTGCAAAGCTTAGAAGGAGAAGGTGCTGATGAGAGCTGATTTGGGTGTATATCATGTACCACTGCCTTATGGAGAGTCCTGGACAGAACTGGACCTGATGGAATGGAAAGATCTGATGGGAGGAGAAGGTCCTAGAATCTCAGCAATGCAACAGCCAGACCCAGTGTCACATCCATTGGAGGTTATGTGGGCTGAAGAACTCCTTTTGCCTAAGTGTGCCAAGTATTGGAGTCGGGGTATCCACACTAATCCAGCCCCTTAAGGAACACCTGGCATACTCACTGGACTTCGTACAAAAAGACACTACTATTGTCAGCATTTTGTCTGGATGATGATAGTGAGGCAACCATTTGAACTACCTCTCACTTGAGTTCTTGCTTTCTGTCTTCCTCACCTGGGCTCCATACCTTACATCCATTGCTCACCCGGCCCATTGGAAGAACAATCTGGCTTGGCCAGCTGTCTTGCCTTTGACCTCAGTATCCCTTGCAGGTATAATTCCAGCATTTATTTTTGAGCTTCTTACACTTCCACCACAGTGAGGTAGGACAATACTGCCACATGCCCATTTAGCACATACCCAGGGCCCTCCTATTATTTTATTTTATCCCTTAAAATATAGGAGACCAAGTGAAAGACGGGATTGGCGAGTCTAAGATGAGACTGGCAGCAATAGTCAGGCAGAGGGATGGAGGCAAAAGGGTTAGCAGAAGCTGTTAGATGTGGTAAGAACCTAGACTCCAAGAGTGGAAGAGGTGGAGGTGTGTGGGAAGATGCCACCATAGATTTAGATGCAGGGTGGAAAGATTTGGTTGACTATATTTGCAGAATATATGACTCGATGACTAGTATCTTGCAGAGTTTTCTAATGGGTAGGTATAAATTAAATATGTTTATATTTAAGGACTACTCATGGATGTGTATGTCCATATTTATTAATCCACTATAATCATAATTTTTTGATACCAAGAGATGTCTCTTAAAGGTAAAGATTGGTAATATTTAATTACAATCACAAGGTATAGATTGCAGAGGAGCCAATTCATTCTTTTCAACCCCAATCAGATGGTTACATAAATATCTTTGTCTGTCTGAGGGACAGCAGCAGTGACAAGAAGTAGATTTTTTAGAAGGTGAGGGCTTTAGTTCCTCCACAATTTCTACTGACTTTCCCTCTCAATTACCTGATCTAAACAGTTCACATTTCTTATGGAAAGGGCTTTGCAAAAGCACTTTTATTACAAGTTGGCTAGCTTCTCCTTTCCACCATATTACGCCTCCTAAGCAATTCCTATATAGAAATTCTAGATTATCTACTGAAAGTAGTATTTAGTAGTCATCAAATATTGATCCCTTCCCTTACAATTTGTAGTTTATTTTAACTAAACTAAATGTATTACTACTAAATGTATTACTACTAACATTAGGTAATAGTTCTGACAACCACTAGTAGTAGTAATACTAAATGTATTACTACTAATATTAGGTAATAGTTCTGACAACCACTAGTCATTTGCAGTACTCTCAAGTAAGTCTGCATCACCTCTGCCTTCCACACCTCTCCTATAAAAGCAACCTTGGCAGTATTCATGTCGCCAGAGGTGGCTGCTTGATGAAGAGTAAGGAAAAATGCATCACCACAGGCTGATACTGAACAGTTAGTTATCTGCTCTACCTAGACAGCAGCCTGTTCTTAGCTAAGACTCAGGAAGAAGATATACCTGGCATGCAGCATGGTGAAGAGCATGGATTTTGCATTGTGCAGACATAGTGAGAGTCCTGGCTTCACTATTTACTGGCTCTGAGACCACTGGTAATTTATTTATTTAACATCTTGGTTAAATAAATAACAAAGTATTCATCTACAAAAATGAGGATAACAGTATATCCCTTACAGTGTTTTTTAGGAGATTAAATAAGTAGTGGGATCTGATCTGGTATGTCCGGCATTCCATGACTTGCTATGGTTGGTGATGGTGTTTTTAGGTGCATTTCCTGAAGGATGTTCCCACTTATTCCTGCTCCATGGGGCCTCCTCCCACAGGTAGCATGAGGTTAAAGCCATCATCCAATTTAGTGTTTTTAAATGCCACCTGCATGTTAGAATCACTCGGGGAGCTTTTCAAACATAGCAATGCCAGGTCACATCCCGGAACAATTCAGTCAGAATCTCTAGAGGTAAAGCACAGGCTCACCAGGTGATTCCAATATGCAGCTAGGGGTGAGAATCCTTAAGTTAGAGGGACCACGGATCTGAACTTGGATGGCAACTATTATGATCTTCGTGTTCTTCAAATTTAAGAAAACTGTCATTTATTCTTGCTTTCTGGTGAGAAACATGGATTCCTCTAAATAAAATTATAGTTTGATATCACTGTAAATTTAGATGCAGGTGGAAGGATTTGGCTGAATATATTTGCAGAATATATAATTCGATGACCAGTATGATGCAGAATTATCTAGTGGGTAAGTATAAATTCTGTTGATATTTAGGGACCACTCATGGATATTTATACATATATAAACACACACATACATTTATCCATTGTAGTCATAGTTTTTTGATACAAAAATTGTCTGCCTTTGTTCAATGGAAGATCTTTCGAGTTGGCCCTAATGTTATTTTAGTGTGATGCAATAGTCTTTGATAGCTTCTTTGCTCTCACTTACAATGAGATATCCCAGGCTTATCTTATATATTTCTCATCCTCAATATGGTACTGGCAGTTTCAACAAGGGAACTCCATTTTTTTGGTATATAGACACTAAAATCTTTACCCTTTGATTGCTAATTGATATTGGCCTGTCAATGCTTCTATGTATTCTTGGTGAAAAGAGCTAGCAATTTTACAAAGCCAAAACAACAACAAAAAATTGATACTGGTATTTCCTATTCAAATTAAAGATTATAGTGTTTTAACTTTTTATATTTGTATGCCTTTTATTTCACACTAATAAGTCTTGATTTCTAAAGACATAAACATTTGCTTTATGAAAAATACATCCTAGTATATTTTTTTAAATATGAATACTAATATTATTACTAAGAATAAGATTACTAAATATATTTAATTGTATCCTTGGTATATATCCTATGAGGTATGGGAAGATAAAAGTACAGTTTTGAAAGCAGAAGTAATTATTCTGTTTGTAGTTATGCCACAACTTAGTATAAATTTAAGTATACTATGCCTTTTATTTCACACTAATAAGTCTTGATTTCTAAAGACATAAACATTTGCTTTATGAAAAATACATCCTAGTATATTTTTTAAAATATGAATACTAATATTATTACTAAGAATAAGATTACTAAATATATTTAATTGTATCCTTGGTATATATCCTATGAGGTATGGGAAGATAAAAGTACAGTTTTGAAAGCAGAAGTAATTATTCTGTTTGTAGTTATGCCACAACTTAGTATAAATTTAAGTATACTGTACCTTTAATAATGAAAAGTAGCCAGATAGGATCTGTTACCTATGGGGAAGGGAATTTTGACATCACAGAGTTGAGGGCTGTGAAAGTAGAAAAATGAAACCATTTGATGAATATACCAAATCAATTTCAGACTTACTGATAAACATATTAAACTTATTTTTAAAAGGAAAAAAGAAAAAAAAAAAGAGCAGAAACTTGATGGAGAATTGAAAGAGAGCTTGGGACAGTTAAATCCATATATGTATCTTCTGTCTGGAGACAAAAATATAATGTTCATTGGTCATTCATTATAAGTGCCAAACTCCGTTATTACTGAGTCTTCTGCTTCAAGTCATACATTTATTTGGGAGTTGTGAAACATTGTAATTCCCAAAGTGGCACTCCTTTCCATCTGGTTAATATCTAGTGCCCCAAAAGGAACTTCCCCACTGCCTTGCTGTTTGCACTACACTTATGAGAATGCCAGTGACCGCACTTAGGGGACCGGTCCTCAATACTCCCAAAGCCACCACCCCAGATGCCACAGCAGAGGCTGGCACAGTACAGCCTGCTGGCCACATTGCAGGACCACCTGTTTTTGTAAATAAGGCTTTATTGGAACACAGTTCTGCCCATTCATTTACATATTGTCTGTGTCTGCCTTCTTGTTACAATGGCAGAGTTAAGCAGTAGTGAAAGACACTAAATAATATGAAAGGCCAAAAGATATTTACTATCTAGCCCTTTCCAAAAAAAAAAAGAAAAATTGCTGACTCTATAGCAGTGCAGCTTGTGTCTGGAGTATAAAGAGTTAAAAACGTAGTCCCTCTAGCAGTAAATCTTCACTCTTTCTGAGCATTAAGTGTCGAAAGGGGACTATATGCTAATAGCATCACCACGCATTCTTTTTGTTTTGATTTTTATTTCATGAGGCCTCAGCTTTCCCCGCCTCTCCTCTCCTAGTCATAGGACACCGCTGCCATGTAGTGTAAATGAGGCATCACATCGTCTATCTCCTACCACTGATATTTTAAAAATCTCAGCTCCACCTCAGCCCCAATTATCTTTTGACGCTCATAGGAGGTGATTTAGTGCTACTTACCAGTATGTGACCTTGAGCAAGTAATTTCATGTCTTGCGACCTCAGTTTCTTCTTCAATAGAACAGGATATTATTTCCTTTTGGGACTATGGAAATGTAGTGAAATAGTGAAAGTTCTTGGAACATAATTTGAATCCTAGAAAGGTGGTTATTATTGTTGTTGCTCTTGATTAGTGTAAGGTAATGGTTAAGAACTTCAGCCAGACATCTCGAGTGACCTTGGACAAGTTATTTAATTGCTCCGTGCTTCGTTTTCCTCATCTGTAAAATATAAATAACAGTGCTGATCATTCAGGTTTGTTATGAAGATTAAGTGGGATCAGGCATAGACCATTTATCCACTGATAGCTACAATTATTATTAGTTATTCCTATGGGTATATTAACTGTTTATTTTTAAAACTAGAGTTGTGATTATAGTATGAGAAACAATATTTTTTAAACACTGAGTTAAGTTTTTGTACAAATGTAAAAGGGTTTTGGGGAGAGTAAAATAATCAGAAAAAAATGAAAAGACTGACACATTGTTATCTCATTCTGCACTTACAGTCATAAAGGTTTATTTTTTTAACCACTTCCTTACCAACTCAATCACCTTCTAACAAAATCAACATTGTATTTATTTCCTGTAGATTCCATAACCTCCCAGAGTCTCTTTGTAAGTCTCTCCACAAAAAGAGCAGGTGAAATCAAGGCCAAATACATGTTCCTAATATAAATAGCAGGAAGTCGATGAAGGGTTTATTGTAAAAAGAGTAGGATTGAAACATATGCTTCAACACACATAAGCACAATATGCTCCCCAGCTCTATGTAGCACCTGTGTAGAACAGCTAAGCCATATGCTTCAGAAATTATACTTTAAAAATTACTATGTAGATGTCAAAAATGAAAATGCACATTTGTACAAAAAATAGACATGTTTACTGTTAAAATAACTCAACTTTATCGTTTCTTCAAATCCTTTTTAATTGTAACAAGTTTTTATCTTGTAGTGTATGCAGAAACCTCTTGCAAAATCATTAAAGTAAATAAACAGCTTAGAAGTATATTGTCGAAATGAGATGAAAATATTTATACAAGGTTAAAATTTAAATCAGCACAATTTTAATGCAACTCATGATGTTTAGTATTAAAAATTTCACATGTCACATAATAGCTAATGTTAGCTACATTATCCTTTAGTAGTTGCTGGATCTTAAGGAAATAACTTTTTACTCTTTTTAGCAAAAGACCTAATATGTTAAGGTTGTCTGTGTTGTCTGTATGGTTTAGAGTTAGGGTGTGCACAAGGAGTGGAAGTAAGTTGGAGAGATGTGATATTCTTGGCCTGCTATGTATTACTAGGGAGTTTCCTACCTGGAATGTAGAATAAAGAAAAGAAAGACTTCAAAATTAGAATGGACGGAAATATTAAATTTAAAAAGATAACAAAGAAATGCATGATTGTATTATTAGTTAATAATTAGTTAATGTGACACTTGCTATCCCATTAGTTTGACCCATGGTCTGGAGCTACAATTTAATTTAACTGAAAGGACAACTTTCAGTTGAAACTTCTTATATTTCCAAGTAGAGATATTTTTGAGCCTATTTCTAAGGACTGGTTTAAACAGTGATAATTAGCAACATTCATTCATAAGGCAATAATTGATACAGTAGTGAATATCATTTTAATTCTGTAATTAGATAACCAAATTTTTAATTATAGGAGCTATCAATTTGCTGAATAAACCTTCCAACAGGTAACATGAAAGAAAAACATCTATACAACTCAGGTGAAACATGATGATTTGGTTACTTAGCCTTGAAAATACTGTAGTTGTCCATTATGTGTAATAAAATGCTTTGTAAAAAAACTTTTCTAAAGGAGTAAGTCTGGGAAATGCTTCACAGGTTGTTTTTCTCTAGGTAGCTCACAATGCACATGAGTATATTACAAGATTAGGTATAAGATATTCTATAGTAACAAGACATATCTAAATCAGTGCTTCCCAAACTTAGTTGGCCATGGCTCTTTTTTAAAAATGAAACCTAGTGTTATTTTCGTAAATAGTGTTAGCTGCTTACACAAAAGCCAATCCCTCCCTCTCTTTTTAACAGAACCATGATTTCATTGGAACAGCAATATACCCAGTCCCGGGGAAGGCATCATGAGTTCTCTATGCCAGTTTTAGCAATCCACAGTGGCTGGAGTATGATGCAGAATCTGGCCAATGAAACCTAAGGAGAAGTCTGCTGGGGGGATCTTCCTTGATCGGGAAAAACAAAAAAAAAAAAAAAAAAAAAAAAGAAAGAGAAAAAAAGAAGAAAAAACAAGGATGGCATAGAGAGAAGATTCTCATGTTTTGGATGCCATGAAAATCAGATGCCTTTAGAGATGACAGCATCTTGCAATCAGAAGTAACAAAACTGAGGTCAATAGCTAGCTGACAGAGACTGGAGGAATAGGAAGATAAAAAGGGCTTGGCTCTTTGATGGAACTGTTGAATCCATCCACAAGTTGACTTGATGGCTGCCTCTCCCTGTAAATAACAACTATCTTATCATATTAATTTAGCTGTCAGAAGGCTTATTATTACTTGCACCTAAACACCATTCCCACTAATGAACGTTCTCTTGGGGAACCCTGGCATAGAGTAAGAAAGTGCTCTCCTGACTTCTTGTGAGATTGGGAGCCCAACACATGCTAGTCAGGAAAGGGAGCGTGATGGAGTTGTTCAGAGTTGGGACCACAGGGATCCACTTAACTGAAAATTTTGCCCCAAGCAAGACTGAACCAGCTGTTCTGATCATGGCAAATTTAGCCTCCATATAGGTCAGTGTGGCTCTCATGGCATGAGGTACATCAGTTAGGATAGGATAGATTATGCTGAGGCAAGAAACAAACTTAAAACCTCAGTGTTTTCAACAAACAAAAGTGTGTGTGTCATCAAGCCAATGTTCACTGTGCACTGGTGAGGGGCTCTGCTCGCAGCCATCCTCTCTCTCTGGACCCAGGCTGAGGGAGAATTCCCCATCTGGAACATTTGCTGGTTGTTGTGTAGAGAAAAGAAAGCTCTGAGGATTCTCACACTGACAATCAAAGACTTGGTCCAGAAATAACACACATAATGTCTCACAGCTCGTTCAACAGACTGGTCACAAGATCCTTCAACCACAAGGAGACCAGAGAATGAAATACTATCTCATGCTGTGGATCAGGACACATTCAGAGAATACCTTCAAATAGCTGTCACTCACATCAAGAGTGGTTGGCATAGGAGTTTCTAAACACAAAGTATGGTTTAAGGCTCTTGGATTTTTCTCTAGGAAGTCTGACTGGGTTAAAACAATGCCTAAATTGGTGACTGGAGAATTACAGGGAACTGGATTTGGCCCCTGGGGGAGATAGCTGTTAAAAGCTAGATAGCGTATCAGGATTCCATTTAGGTAGCCTTTCACATAACATTTGGCCCTAGCAGGGAATCTGGAGGGCAAATCAGACATGTACTGGTCAGTTCTTTGCTGGGTGTAGGTACATAAGCCTTCCATATGGTTTAACTTGAGATAGGGCTTTCTGGGGCCAGGCGGGATGGAAGAAATGACTTATAAGTCAGACTAGCATAAAGGAAAATTTAACCTATGCTTAAAGGAGAGCCAAGGTTCTACTCAGAGATACAGTTTCAAAAGTTAAATTTGAAGGGAGTGGTGAGCCAAAAATGAGATAAGTACATGAGACCTGAGTCTGGGAGGGTTCCAAACAGAATAAAATGTAATGTGAGGAATACACTTTGACAAATGGCTGAGAAATAATGCAGCAAACCAAGGGAGAAGAATCAATATGTACTTTTCTTTGTGCCTAGTGTAAGGATAGTGTGGCAGTTTCAAGGGGTTCAAACCAGCCTGGGCAAACATGTTTGTACTTTCGGGGAGAAAGCTGCCATTTGGTGTGGCCCCAGGTGCTCAGGGCTTCATGGCAGAATGACAAATTCCAGTCCTACTGGCTGGGAAGGGTTGAGGCTGGTCTGAACTGTATGTTCTGTACCGCCTGCCTCACGCTAGGTTTCCTCTAGGTGGAATAAAGCTGAAGCTGCTGACAAAAGACTTTGAGTACCTGCAGCTTAGCGGAGCTATGAAAGGCAGGGCTGGACATGTTTCAGCCTTAACTATTTCCACATGAGCCTTTCCACACACACCTATCAATGGTGGCATTCAATCGCCACTGGCACAAGATATCCATGGTTCTCAGTTCTTTATGTACGTTCCCCCTCTCTTCAACCCAGTGCTGGCCCCTGTGTGCACCATGCAACAGGGACCATTCCAGCAGTCTTGACATAGTAAGAGCTCAGTAATGGTTGGTGTTGTTGATGGAACACAGACGTTTACCTGTAGAAACTGGATATAAAGTTGTCCAACTTGACTGGAAGCCATACTTCTAGAAGTTCTGTATAATAAATATGAATTAGTTGAGGAGAAAAATTGATATTTGTTATACTTCTATTTTATGTCAGGTACTATGCTAGGCACTTTGCATATTATCCCATTTAATCCTCACATTAACCATGAGGCAGATTTGATTTTCTCCCACTTGATAGATAAGAAACAAAGACAAACAGGTTAACTGGTATGGATGAATTCATAAACTGTGTAAAGTAGGTAAGTAATGAAGCTGTGATTTGAATGCAGGACTCAATGATTCCATGGCTCAAGGCTTTCTCACTTTACCTTTGCTTGCCAATAGAAATAATTCAGTACTTTGATCAACCAATGAGTATCAAAAGGGGCCTCCTAGATATTTATACATCATGCTAATGAAGGGAAGCAGGGAAGAGAGAGCAATTAGGAAACTAATGAATCATCTGCTGTTGCACAAATAAGCTAATTTAATTTGTTTAGGAAGAAGCAGCAGAGTGGTTCTGCATCTGTGTTCCAGTCACACAATCTTGAACCAGTCACTTAAACGCTTGGAGATACGGTTAGGGTATTTGTAAACTGGGATCCCACTTTGTCAGGCCTACCCCACCAATTTATTATAAGGGGCAGTTGAGATAATGTATGTGCAATCAATAGGGAAACTGTAAAGAAGTATTCAAATGGAAGGCATCCCTACGGATTTTGCCTAAATAACGGACATTAATAAATACATCATTTTATATTTCAAATGTGTTTAAAATTATACAGTAGGGAGGCAGGCTTACTCTAGATTTTAATAAGGAAGCACTTCTAATCATGGTTTAAGGCAGGACTTAAATAAAAATCAGCTCTTTAGAAACATTTATGCTAACATGTAGTTTTAAATGATTTTCTGTGCATAACGAAAATTGACCACAAAATTAATGGGCAAGTTAATGCTAAACTGAGAAGTTGGAATTTATTAGCAGAAGTCTTTGCTTTTATTTAAGTTACTTTAGTTTTACAAATTTTATAGGATTGTCAAATATTCAGAAGTACTCGGAGAAACCTCTTTTTTAAAAATGTAATTGTTCTTTTAAGTTCTCCCTCTAGAAATCATAAAAGGATAAAAAAGCTTTTCATATTCAAGACTCCCTCCTATTACTGTCAATAGCAGTTAAGTGTATTTATGGAGACATGAGACAGCACAAAGATTCTTCTGTAATTCGTCAGAAGTCCCATCTTAAGTATAATTACATTACACAGCTCCACTCAGTCATTAGTTTCTTGTTTAGCAACGATGTCCTTCATTTTAAATTCTTGATGGTAATTATTTGTAACTATGCCCTTGAATTCTGAAAGCATGTGTCCTGCAGTCCTGTTGAACAATGGGTGTTTCTGGATACAACACCTCTGGCTTCCCATACAGGAAATAGTCTGTAACAACAGGAAAAATTTGCAAAAGGTTCTCAGCTTGAGCTACAACCCAAAATGAAGTTGTGTGGTTATGCATGCATGTGTGTGTACGTGCAATAAAAAACTAAAAAACCAAGTCATTAGGTATAAGGCATGATTTTTAAAAATCCTTAGTGACCAAATCACATTTTAAAGCGTTTGACAGTTGCTTAAATTAAGACATATTAACACATACAGAAGATTGACCTGAAAGTGAGTTTTTTTTTAGTTCTACCAGTGTTCTTTTTGCAGAAAAACATCTTGTCTTTGTGTATTTATTCATTTATAGAATACCCATTATGTGCCAAGAACTGTTTGGGTGCAGAGAACAGGCTATAAGATATTCTGAGCCCTCCAAGAGCTCACAGGTCAGTGGCCAGAGGG
Source organism: Colobus angolensis palliatus (assembly GCF_000951035.1). NCBI lineage: Eukaryota > Metazoa > Chordata > Mammalia > Primates > Cercopithecidae > Colobus > Colobus angolensis. The sequence goes on from NW_012111142.1 coordinate 6,005,075, forward strand.
AAAAACAAACAAACAAACAAACAAAAAAACAGATAAGTAAATCTAAAGAACTTGATTATCCTCAGGACTGGGATCCTCAGCAGATCATGTTGATACTAAAACCTAAGCGTTCTAGCTTGTTAACTCACGTGCTGATTTGGTACATTCTTAAAGCTGGGCGTTTCCAGGGTTGCCTTACAATATTTTTACTGTTCCTCTTGGAACTTATACTCCCCAGCGCAACTGGCAGCAACACAGATTATGCTTTGAATATGAAGATCAAATGCCCAGTCTTGATCTTCAAAAGAGAGGGCATCCCTTCCGGATGCCTCACTGGGACTCCAGCTCATTGTGGCATCGGGTCCTGTAGTTTACTGTAGCTCTGCAACATGCCACTCCATTCTGTCATTCTTGTCTTTTCTTCCTCACCTCCCCCAGCTTTTGTTCTCTTTGGCTCTTTTGAAAGCCACATTTATGTTCTTCACATATGGGAAGTATTTTTGGTCAAAATTTAAAACCTGTAATGTGTTCCTTGGCAAAATGACTTGCTAAGCAAATCTGGCTTTAACTTGAAAGAAAAGCTTTCAGGAGGCAACAAAACAAAAATCTCATAAACCACTCTGGCCACATGGCAATTCTTATTCATCAAAGCTAACTATATTTTACATCATGTATTAAATAAAACCTCCTTTCTCAGTGAAAGGAGGTGTGTACTGGAGTGATTAAAATTTTTATTATTGAGCTACACGTGGTTTCTAATAGAATTATATATAGACATTTACATTTTTCCTAACACACTGGCTTTATAGTAGGAACCAGAATGATTTTCTTAGGGATTAACCTCCTAGCTAGGAGGCACAGAGAGAACCATGGAGAAACAATATTTGTAGAGTGCCTATTGTCTGAAAGGCATTGTGCTATAAGGGCTTTATCCACAGTCCTTTCACTGAATCCTTACCACCACCCTAGGAGGTAGGTAGCAGGATGATCCCACCACAGAGGGAAAGACTGAGGCTTAGACAGGTTAGCTATCTTGCCCAAGGTCTTTCAGCCCTTCTCCTTTCTATCAAGCTGCTCCTCACTGTTGAGATGCCAAAGGTGTCCTAGTGTTGCCATGTTTTTTGCCTCATTTGTGTATGTTTTCCTTTCTCTCTAAAGCAGTGAGAACTCAGGTCAGGTTTGGTTTGGATACGAGTTTGCTTGAAAGAATGGCCAGCACCCGGGGCTTGTCAACCAACAACACGAGCACTGCAACTAAAGAGCAGGTGGAGGGCAGGATTCCTCTCCGGCTGTTACAATGGGTTGATACCTAAAGTTTTGCACCCAGGCAGATCTGGATTTGAATCCTATCTCTGCTACCGTCTGGTGACTCCGGGCAAGCTATCTTTTCTGAAACTCAACTTTCTCAACTATAAGGTGGGGGTAATGCTGCCTACCTCACAGTGCTGTAGGAGGATTGGAGAGGACATATGACAAGGACTTGGCAGATAGTTGGTAATTATTCATGCTTTTATGTCTGCCTTTTGCACCCACAGATAACCACTGCATTCACCAGGGCTTCGTGTGAAGTCCTGAGCAGGTCCAGGCCTGCTGGTTTCTCAGTCAGTGATAATCAGCTTTTGCAGCTGAAGCCTGTTTGACTGTAGACCTGACATCTTGCAATACCTGACTCCTCTTCTGTAGTGATCCCCAATCCTCCTTTATCCCTAGTGCAACCTCTGGCTGGGGTCTATAAATGCACTGGGCTTCCTTCTGCTCTTAGGCCAGCTAGATCAGACATGCACACCCACCTTCACTAGGGGCTATGCCTAAGGTCCCTATATCCTTTGGATACTGTAGAATGCTATTGCAGAGCTGACCTTCATAACTGGGGTGCTCACTCTTCTCCATGCTTACTACTGTTATTATTCTGAGCATCTTCTAGGAGCAGAGCCCTGTTACAACACAGGCATTGACCATGAAATTGAGCTGAGTGCTTTATATATATTATCTCCTTTAGTCCTCATTATAATCCTGTAAAGTAGGTGCTATTAACATATTCAGGCCGGGTGTGGTGGTTCACGCCTGTAATTCCAGCACTTTGGGAGGCCGAGGTGGGCGGGTCACAAGGTCAGGATATTGAGCACATCCTGGCTAACACAGTGAAACCTCGTCTCTACTAAAAATACAAAAAATTAGCGGGGCGTGGTGGCAGACGCCTATAGTCCCAGCTACTCGGGAAGCTGAGGTAGGAGAATGGCATGAACCTGGGAGGTGGAGCTTGCAGTGAGCAGAGATTGCCCCACTGCACTCCAGCCTGGGTGACAGAGTGAGACTCCATCTCAAAATCAAAAAACAAAAAAAAAATTCATACTCGATATCTATTCATTTCTTTCTTTTTCTTTTTTTTTTTGAGACGGAGTCTTGCTCTGTTGCCCAGGCTGGAGTGCAGTGGCGCGATCTTGGCTCACTGCAACCTCCGCCTCCCGGGTTCACACTATTCTCCTGCCTCAGCCTCCTGAGTAGCTGGGACTACAGGCGCCTGCCACCACGCTGGGCTAATGTTTTGTATTTTTAGTAGAGATGGGGTTTCATCGTGGTCTCGATCTCCTGACCTTGTGATCTGCCCGCCTCAGCCTCCCAAAGTGCTGGGATTATAGGCGTGAACCACCACACCCAGCCCGATTCATTTCAAAATGAGGAAACTGAGACTTAGGAAGATTAAGGACCTTTCTCCAAGTCACACATCTAATAAGAGGTAAGAACAGGCCTAGGATCCCAGGCCAGGGCTCATAGCTGCTATACCACATTGTTTTTCATCCTATCTGTCACCCTTCCCCTTCCTTCTTTTCTGATTGATGTGCTGCATGCAGCAGGTACTTTTTTTTTCATTGTAGCATTTCTCACAATGTACTGTCACCAATTTATTTGTCTATGTCTCTCCTTAAATAGGGAGCTTCCTGAAGGCAGGAACCATGTCTTACTTATTCCTGTAGACCAGTGCTTACCACAACATGTGCCACAAGGTACTCCAGAGGATGTTTGTTTACTGAATTATATTGGCTTTTTCTTCTCTACCTGCTGTCTTTTGCTGAAGTCTTAGCATGTCCCCTACCCACACTCATTTGAGCTATGGCAGCTCTCAAATCAACGTTAGCAGTTACTCTTGGGTCTGAACTTATGTGTGGGTGTTGACATACGTATGTATGTGTATGTGTGTGTGTGTTTGTGTGTTTGCTGTGGTATCAACGAAAACAGCTAGTTTTCCCAGTGCTTGTCTACATCAAAAGCTTTTAGCCATCATGTTTCTTCAGTTCCCTTTAATCTGGAAACTTTCCACAGCCTTTCTTTGTCAGCATGACATAGACAATTTTGAAAAATATAGTCCATTAAAAAATAAAATGCTTCCCCTGTTGGATTTGTCTGATGTTTCCTTCTGATTAGATTCAGGCTCTGCATTAAAATGCTGTTTCTTTTCTCGTATTTGGAGGCACACAATGTCCATTTACCCATCTGAAGTTGATTTGGAGCACCTAATCAAGACGTTGTCCTATTTCTTCCCTGTATACTTAACATTCTTTTTCCTCTTGTAACTAATAAGCAAATGCTGAAGAGACATTTTAAGATGATGCATATATCCTGTTACTCTTCAACATTCCCTCCTGAATCCATTGATGATTCCTGCCTATACCTGTCTTTAATATGATGATTGCAAAATTACAATTCTGGAAATAAATGTGGTATCTGACCCTAGACTAGATCCTGCACAGGAGGGGATAATACCATAAAAGACATCGACCATGCATTAGATGTCCTACTTAAAGTAATGTAAGGTTTTCATTTAATAGCTGACATTTAATTGATTAAAAAGTACAGGCCTCCCCTGGATTGAATGGCCCCCAGATCTAGTCTCATGTGAGATCCTATGACTCTATGTGAAACTTCTGTTACTATGATGGAAACTGTATGGAAACTGAAACTAAATAATAGTGGTATGAAATGAAGACTCTAATTCTGGTTGCACATGTTTGTTTTCTTTATTAAAAGACAATACAGAAATGATGAAACAATACCTCAAGGGTCTTGAACATGGATGAAATGACAGAGGTCTTTAATGCAATGGCACAGAAGCTTCTGGCATCAGCACCTGCAAGCCCTATTCAGTTGTCATTCATGATCGCCAGATACTCCTTCTGGTGTTCAACCAGCTTCAGGAATACTTGGTATTTCTTATCATAGTATCTGTGGGAGAAACATAAATATGTTGAATGATCTCAAGACAAAACTGCCATGGGGCTTCCCTGTACATTTAGAAGAATGGGAATATATCTGTGGTGGTGATGCTGACACCTAGATTTTGAATGCTTACAGCATCCTGGGCAATGAATTAGCATGTTTCAGACCTATGATATGTGACCTGCATGAAGTTTTATTATCTCCATTTTAGAAATAAGAACATTTAAACCCCATCTCTATTAAAAATATAAAAATTAGCCGGGCATGGTGGTGGATGCCTGTAATCCCAGCTACTCAGGAGGCTGAGGCAGGAGAATCGCTTGAACCCGGGGCGGGCAGAGGTTGCAGTGAACTGAGATCATACCACTTCCCCCCAGCCTGGGTGAAAGAGTGAGACTCCATTAAAAAAAAAAAAAAAAGGCCGGGCGCGGTGGCTCAAGCCTGTAATCCCAGCACTTTGGGAGGCCGAGACGGGCGGATCACGAGGTCAGGAGATCGAGACCATCCTGGCTAACACGGTGAAACCCCGTCTCTACTAAAAAAATACAAAAAACTAGCCAGGCGAGGTGGCGGGCGCCTGTAGTCCCAGCTACTCGGGAGGCTGAGGCAGGAGAATGGCGTAAACCCGGAAGGCGGAGCTTGCAGTGAGCTGAGATCCGGCCACTGCACTCCAGCCTGGGCCACAGAGCGAGACTCCGTCTCAAAAAAAAAAAAAAAATTTCTAAATGAGAGGCATATACAAAATAGTATAGATAAAAATTGGCAGAGCTGGAATTGAAACTCATGTCTGTCTGACTTCAAAGCTTCTGCTGTATATACAAAAAGGCCCGAACTTAATGGAGACCCTTTCACACTGCCAGCTTCAATAAATATTTCCTATATAACTAGCCCCAGGTTTGATGACTGGCCTAAAATCACAGCCTGACCAAAGACGAGACTGAACATTTTAATTGCCCTTTTGCAGATTCCACATCTAGGTTTCCCTTGTAAACTGCCTAATCCAGGAGCAAAACTCCATGGAAAGGTGACTCATGCCTTTTCTAGAGCTGTGCTCGCCTTCCAGGCATCTCACAGTGGCCCTTGCTCTCCCTGTCCAGATAGTCTGACTCTTTGGGTTAGACCTGTTAGAACTGGTATTGCCATGAATCAGATAGCAGAACAGCTGAAGCTGCTCTGGCATCATAATCCTGAAAGGAATAATAGGAACCGAGACAAATGATACTTGCAGCCTTGCAACTTTGTCCTTACTCCTCTTGGTTGGGAAACTGACATGGGGTGAGGGGATGAAGAAGCCAGTTCAGCACGTCTTGGTTTATTCTGGGGTGCTCTGAAAAGGAGTCCTCATGATGAAATTTTGGTGCAAAGTTGTGCATTGGGGGAGAGAGGTTGTAAGAGTAACCTTGGATACACAGAGGGACTTCTACTTGTCACACATAGCTACGTTCGTAGGAGTCACCTACCTGATATTTATTATACTGTAAGCATTCTGGGAACGTAGGATTTGTGATGGGGCCAAGCACAGGGTTAAAAGGTGAACTCCGAAGCCTGGGTTGGAATATTAACGTGGCCCAATATTAGCTGGGGGACTTTGGATATGTTACTTACACTATTTCTGCCTAAATTTCTCCATCTGTAAATGGGGATAATTATGGGACCTACTTCAGCAGAGCTGTTGTGTGAATTAAATGTGGAAACACATGAAAAGAATTTAGAACAGTACCTGACTCATAATAAGTGATATAAGTGCTAGTTACTAATTTTTAGATAATTAATATTTTAATATTATCATCAATATAGCTATATGTAGGTACTACTAAAACCTACTCTATGACCATCCAAATTTATTAGTCGTAGAATTATTTTAGGAACAATTTGCTCCTACTAATGATGCTCTGTGACAATATAATGGTAAGCAATTCTTTCACTACATGAGATGGATTTCTTGACTTTAGAATCTCAAAATTGCTAGAAGGGAGCTAAGGGGAACACCCCTTCACACACACTTGAAGATTTACAATGTTAATACTGACAACTTTGCCATGACTTTGTGCACTGGCCTTATTCTTTACATAGATGGAATCATGCAGTATTCATCTTTTTGTGGTGATCTTATTTCACTTAGAATAATATCCTCAAGGTTCACTGATGTGTGGCATGTCAGAAATTCCTTCTTTCTAAGGTTGAATAATATTCCATTGGATGTACATGTCATTCTTTGTTTATGTTCATCTACAAATGAACACTTAGGTTGCTCTCACAGTTTTGGCTATCATGAATAATGTTGCTGTGAACATGAACGTATAAATATCTCTTCCATACCCTACTTTCAGTTCTTTTGGGTATATACTCAGGAATACAATTCCTGAATCACATGTTCATTCTATTTTTAATTTCTTGAAGAATGGCCATACTGTTTTCTGTAGCAGCGATACTATTTTGCATTCTCACCAAATATACACAGGGGCTGCAATTTCTCCATATCCTTGCCAACATTTGTCGTTCTCTGTTTTGAAATAGTAGCATCCTATTGGGTGTGAGGTGGTATCTCACTGTAGTTTTGATTTTCCTAATAGTGATGTTGAATACCCTATCACGTGCTTATTGGTCATTCATAAATCTTCTTTGGAGAAATATCCATTCAAGTCCTTTGCCCAATTTTTTTTTTTTTTTTTTTTTTGAGACGGAGTCTCGCTCTGTCGCCCAGGCTGGAGTGCAGTGGCCGGATCTCAGCTCACTGCAAGCTCCGCCTCCCGGGTTTACGCCATTCTCCTGCTGCAGCCTCCCGAATAGCTGGGACTATAGGCGCCTGCCACCTCGCTCGGCTAGTTTTTTGTATTTTTTAGTAGAGACAGGGTTTCACCGTGTTAGCCAGGGTGGTCTCGATCTCCTGACCTCGTGATCCGCCCATCTTGACCTCCCAAGGGGCTGGGATTACAGGCTTGAGCCACCGCACCCGGCCTCCTTTGCCCATTTTTGAACTGGGTTGTTTTTGCTTTTTTGTTGTTGTTGAGTTTTAGGAGTTCTTTATACATTTATATATTCTGGATATCAATCCCTTTTTGGATGTATGATAAGCAAATGTTTTCTCCCATTCTGTGAGTTGCCTTTTTACTTTGTTGACAGTGTCTTTCAATGCACCAAATTTTTCAAAGCACTTTCAAGGGACTCTTCCAGGGCCACATATAAATTTGGACTGGGCAAAATAATGCGATTTGGGGTCATCCTAAACATTTACTCATTAAACTATAGTCACTAAATTGTGCTCTCCGTGATTGTGAATTTTCAAATCAGCCGAATCCCTTCTCTTCAAAATGTGCCTCAACTCAGTCCCTTGCTTCTGTGTGGCAGAGGCCTAAGTAAATGTCGTCCCACATCGTTAACAGTGTGATCTATTAGGCAATGAGATGAGGTTGGCTCAGAAGGAAACTGGCTTCTCCTGTCTCCTTGCAAATCTCTGGGTTGCCTGCAGATGGTGCTAAAGCACCGTGTGTGCCACCTCCTTCGCAGAGAACAGTGGCCAGCTGCCAGCTCCCAGCAAGCAGCCAAGGACTCTCTTCTAAAGAAACACGTGGGGTTTAGGGAAAGAACTTAAAAACTTCCCTAACAAGTCTTGGGAGGGTCAGGGAAGAGATGGAGAAAGACAATCTTTCTAATTTCACAAAAAGAGGGATGCTGCAGCTGCCTCCAGGGAACAGAAACAGGGACAGCAGCCCATAGCTCCTACTGCCAATGGGAACTCAGATCTCTCTACCTTCCTGCATGGGGCTCCCTTATGCAAGGCCTGCACCTTCCACCCTGGCATTTAGAGAAGGGTTTATATTCGGAGGATTAGCAGGCTGACTCTATGTGGAGACAAAGGAAATGAAAAGAAAATGGATTGCTTTTCCATGAACATTTCCAGTTCTGGTAAAAACTGATCCTGCTTCAGTGGGATCTGCACCTTTGCCTGTTCATCATGTTAAGTGGAATTTGATTTTAGGTCTTAACCTTGAATACTTTCCTAAAATTATAAAAGCACTTCCACAACAACCCCTTCATCTTCAAAATCACCACCAGCAAATTAATAGAGGTCTTTTACATCTATAGCCTGGATTCTTGAAAGAGCCTTTTATTTGGACCCTCTATTTCTACCCTGAGCCCCCTGTACTGGATCCTTTAAGAGGGATCTTTCTGATCTGCATCGACCAGGTCGCACCTCTGCTTAGAATTCAGCATCTCTGTTCTGCCTATAGGGTGAGGTTAGAGGTCTTCGGCACGGCCTCCAAGGTATTTATGAGCTGACCTCCCCCTACCCAATTCTATCCTTCCCCAGTCCCATTTCCTGCCATTCCCCATCTCATACTTTGTGTTTCTGGATTATGAGTTGTTTATAGTAACCTGAATGTACTATGCTGCTCCCACCTTTATAACTGTACACGTTATTCCTTCTACTATGAATATTCTTTCCTGCCTTGGCCTGTCTACCAATTTCTTACAGTGCTTAAAGTTAGCTTGGACGTAACCTCCTTCCAAAAGCATTCTCTCATCTCTACAGGCTCCCATCCCTTTCTTCCTTCGGCAACTTTGTCACCTGGCAATACTTCAATTGTGGAACTTATCCCGTTGTTCTAAAATAATCTATGTGCCTAAATCAGATTGTGTTTCATTCCCCTGTAACACCTGCCTGGAGCCCAGCATAATGCCTTGAATATAGCAGGAATTAAATTGTTGAATTGGGATTAAAATACTGACCAACATCATTTTTTAGATTTTGATGCCAAGTGATATAAAGAGTAAAAGAATGGGCAGATGCTACTGGGTCCTTTGATGCACATATAAGAGATCCCTACTTTAGAACAGAGAAGAGCAGGTTCGCTGCCAATTACCTAGGAAAAAGAACATTGGTCTGAGAGTTCAGAAGCTTACATCTGACCCCCAGCTCTGGCCCTACATAGTTCTGCAATCTTAGATAAGTGAAGGTGACGTTACCTCCCTGTAACTTAGTACTCTTAACCACTAAATTAAAGGACTGGATTAGTTGACCACCTGAGTTTATTCCAGATCTATAGTTGCATGTGTGTGTGTATGTGCTCAATTCCTTAGCACTGTACATATAAAAAATACACACTTACCTTTTATCCTGTAGTCTCGGGAACACAACTTTCCCAACTTTGCTCATTTTTGCCATTGCTTCCTGTTAAACGGAAAACAATACAGACAGCTGAGTTGGAAAGTGAAATCCAAAGTGAGGCTTGTCACAGGCAAAACATTCTAATTAGAATTTGCTTCCCTTAAAAAACGAGCCAGGTGAGGTGGCGGGCGCCTGTAGTCCCAGCTACTCGGGAGGCTGAGGCCGGAGAATGGCATAAACCCGGGGGGCGGAGCTTGCAGTGAGCTGAGATCCAGCCACTGCACTCCGTCTCAAAAAAAAAAAAAAAAAAAAGAATTTGCTTCCCTTTAAGATATTTGGTTAGTCCTCTTTTTTTTTTTTTTCAACTTATTTTTCTCTGGTAATAAGAATAAAACACAAAAATAAGAATAAAACACAGTGAACATTTAAAGTTTCAACTATGACCACACATCCTGGGCTTAATAAATACTTGTATATTGAGGCCTCTGGGGCATAAACAACCCAGAAGGCAAAGCAGTTCTGTGACTGCCTCTAGGGGTGAGTGGGAAGAATTATTTCCCCTCCTCACTACCTGGACACAGGGCAGAAGAATGGAACATAACCAGCTGCTGAGTACATCGTCTGCTTACCTAAAGATAGCAATCACTGAATGGAACTCACTTTGCACCTATACTTGAGGATAAAATATTTAAGACCTCTTCAATTCAACTTCAGCTCTTTTTCCAGCAATCTCTGAAGTTGTGAGTACCTACTGAGACCTCTGGGCTGAGTCTAAGTGACTTGAGTTCTGGAATGTGACTTCAGGACATTCTTTTCTTTACAATGGGGCACTCAGGCAGATGACATGTTACAGCATCTGGGTGGACATGGTATGGTGTGTGCAGCATCAAGATTAACCATGGATTGTGTTGGCTCCCACATGAGCAGAAGAGTAAGGTTTTTTTAAGGAGTCTCTTAGGCTGTTAAGGCCATGAGAAAGTAAACTTTGGAGTCCAACAGACCTGGCTAGGGAAGATGGCAAGCAACAGTATGACAAAGCTCTACAGCATATGCTCAGTCTTAGGAACGGCTATTGAATTCCTATTGCTAAGGATGCAGTCATTCTGGGATCACATGTATACAACTTCTTATTCTACACATTTGTTAATCACTTACTATGTACCATACACTCTGCTAGGGGTACAGATTTGCATACAACATACTCTTTATCCTGGAGAAACTTGAATACTAGTAAGGGTGGAAAAAATAAAAAAAATAAAAAAAAAAAAAAGCTGAATACCATACAGAATATGAGAGCCCCTGGGTATCTTCAAAGCATTTCCAAGTGTTCCCGCTGACCATCTTTGCCGCCTTACTGTGACTGATTGACCGATTTGCATGCCACTAATTTCCTTCTGCCACTTTGTATATTTTCTGGTTTATGTGTTCATTGTCTGCCTTCTCCACTCCTTGCCCTAACCAGAATGTAAGCTGCACAGGGCAAGGACTTGTCTGTTTACTACTGAATCTCGACACCTGGAATATTCATAAAACACATTGCCTACCTTTCATGTGCCAAGCATAACACTCAATCTACATGGAATACAGAGAAAGATTGTATGGGCCTTTCATCAAAAAGCTTACCATAGAGTGGAAAAGACATTTACTGTGATCAAAATAGAGTGTGATAAATACTACGCTAGAAGCGGATAAACTTCTTTCAATGGTTATTCAAGGGTTAGGTAACCTGACGGTTCTTTCATCTGCTAGCTTACACGAATTTCCACTCCGGCCAGGTTGCTCTATGGACTCTTCCACGAGGATAGCATGTGCATTCTGAACTAGTCATCTAGCTTCCTAGCTCTCAATGGATTTGAATGTGCTGATTGGGAGATCAGAGATGCTAAGAGTAGCCAGCACACTGACAGCAGAAAGAAATGGCAGTCTTAAGTAGGGAGGAGATTTTTTTAAATGAAAAATTATTGACAAGGAAACCATGGAGAAAGATAAAGACTAAAAGGGCTTTCTGGAGTCATATTGTGAAGGGCCGGACGGTCAAACACATCTTAGTGAAGCTGCTGCCATCCCACTTAGCAGAGGTATGTTAAGAGCTCTGCTTGCCTCAGAACATTTTCCTTCATAGACGAAGTCCTGATTCCCTTAGAGCAAGCTTGGGTATTGTTGAGATCATCTCAGCAATCCCCATCATCAGCTGTGCCACTCATTCTTATTTTGTCCTCTTCTCTTCCTTGAGTTGTGCTCTGCTGTGCTTTAGGGAGGACCTCGCCTTCTATTACCAGCTCTGAATCTTCAAACTGCCCTCAGGAAATGCTCCTCCTGGCTGTGCTTTGGCCCCACACTTGAGACAACATTCCAGGATCGCCTTCATGGGTGGGATCCAGGAAGCTTCTATTATAGAAGGTACTCCATAAATGTTATTTTCCTTCCCACTGCAACAGATGTGCACACAAATGGCAGACATCAGGGAATTCTTCCTTCCTTTCTCCACATTACCTTTGCTTGTTTTAAAAATAAATTGAGAAGCAAACATCAGCAAAAGAGATTTCAATGGTTTTAAAAGAGGTTATGCTGTTTCTCAAAAAGTACAGATTTAAATGTTAAACTTAGCTCAGGTATCAGCTCTGCTGAGATTTTTTTCTGACTCATCCCCGCTGCCTGCCTCCCACCTATATTGAGTTATGTGCTCCAACAGCAACTTGTGCTTCCGTCTATCATAGCGTTTATGACATGGCACCATATTTTTTTGTTAACAGATCAGCCTCCCCAACTAGACTGTGAGCTCCTTAAAGCTGGAATTGTTATAATTATTTTCACTGCCAAACTCAGCATCTGGCATATCGTATGCACTCGGGGAATGTCTACGGAATGAATGAACTTAAGGATAATACACGTGACAGAATGTTAAAATGGAAGTTTTGGCTGAGATCTAAAGATGACAGATATGAGATACCAAAGCAAACTGGAAACAGACCACCCTGAAGAATGTGCAAGAATGGTGCCTGAGGACCCATTCATCAACTCTTAAACCTTTCATCCACGTGGAAGTTCAGACAGAGATGGATTTTTAGGAAAGAGCTGTCGGTTTATTGCACATCAGGCCTCCTTCCAGGGTGAAGTATGAAGGAATCTTCTGCCTTCAGGAGTCAAGAGGACACAGACCAGCAGAGAATCTGCTGCATGTTCCTGAGGTTGTGGCACATGGTGGCTTGTGTGTGACTCCTGTCTGGGAGACAGGCTGGCTGGCAGCTGCAGTGTAAAAGTGAAGTAGAGGTTACCCTGGGATCAACCAGCACTGCCAGAGTCTGTTCAGATCCCAAAGACAAAGGTTTCCCATAGACCCCAAGTGGCCCATGTGTGAGAGAGACGCCAGGGGTTCTTAGATCCTGTTTAACATGGCCGCCTAACGAGGTTGAGGAGTCTCCACAAAGAAGCATGAGGTTGGGCTGGGCGCAATGGTTCATGCGTTTAATACTGGCACATTGGGAGGCCAAGGCAGGTACATCACTTGAGGTCTGGAGTTTGAGACCAGCCTGGCCAACATCGTGAAACCCCATCTCTCCAAAAATAGAAAATTAGCCAAGTATGGTGGGTGGCATGTGCCTGTAGTCCCAGCTACTGGGAAGGCTGAGGCACAAGAATTGCTTGAACCTGGGAGGCAGAGGTTGCAGTGAGTCAAGACTGCACCACTGCACTCCAGCACTCTGGCCTGGGAGACAGAGCAAGACTCTATCTCAAAACAAAACCAAGCAAAAAATAAAACCAAAAAAAAAAGGATAAGGATTCCTGAGGAATTAAGAGTAAGCAATTTATGAGAATAGAGAGGCATTAACTAAGACAAGAATATTTTAGGTGAGAGGTTTTCAGAGGCAGAGGGTCTCCCCAAAAACCTATGATGTGCCTTATGAGAATCAGAGCTAGCTGTAAACACCTATAAGGCTAAGAGAGCATGAAGCCCATTATGACAGTACTGATCGGATAAGAACTTCCCTACACTCCTAACTTTTCTTCCCTTATACTTTCTAACCATTTCAGAGGAACAAGAAAAAAGCTAGTATGTTGGAGAGAAAGTGAATGAGGAAGAAAGAAGAATCGGATTAGAACTACATCTCATTTTTGGCAGACCCCAGCTGGAAGAACTGGAAAACGTCTTACCTTTACCTTTACATATTCTTTGATACTTGAATTTCTGAATTTTGGCTACATCTCACAACTTAAAAGGACCATAGAGGTTATATTATCTAAGTGACTTTACATTTATCTAAAAAAGTAATGGAACCACCAGAATTTTTAACCAGGGCAGGGAAAAACTAGCTCTAGTGCACAAATGTAAAGGGATAATGAGAATAGAAAATAAAGACATAATTTTTTATTCTATCTCAATAATCGTGTTTGTGTTACATAATTTTTTGTTTGCTCTATACAACTTGTTAAAAACAAGTTATATATGCATAATAAAGATTAGATCAGTACATATTAAAATGTTATCAGGTTGGATAGCATGGGTAACAATTTTTTTTTCTTATCAAGTTCTTTATTGTATTTTCCAAATTTTCTACAGTGGCATATATTAATTTTGTATTTGTAGGGAAAACATGTAACGCCATATATGTATATATATGTATATATTTACAGTTATGCTTACAAAGGCAGTCAAAATGGCTTAGGTTCATCTTCCCCTTTCCTCAAAGGCAGGGCTCATTATGGGTTCCTAATACAATATGGAGAATACCCTGAGAATCAGTGCTCTCATCAGAAATAGCACTGCTGAGTTTTCCAATTTCTCCAAATAATTAACACAAAACTGAAATCTCATGATCCCACTTGGCTGCAGTAAATCTGAATTTACCACAACATAACAATACGAATTTATTATGGAAATGCTGACACATGCTAAATATAGTCACCCCCACAATATATTTCTGTTCCAAAGGGTTTATTTGAAGTTGGCCTCCAAATTCATACTTTTTGTCAGCAGGCAGGAGCCGGACAATCTTAATTTGCAGCACGCTACCCTCTTTGTTTGAGAGTCTAGACAGCACAATGAATACAATGACTTTTCTTTTTCCTTTTGCCCACACAATGAAAGCTTTTTAAAAACAAAATATTTTGTAAAATAGCATTTTAATCACTTCTTTTCTTTCTCTCTATAAGGCAGAGCTATAAATAAACCATGAAAGTTCACATTTGATCATCACTTCTGAAAGCAAGTGAAGGGTTTCTGTAGGAAAAAATAAGAGCCCTGTACCACGGCCATGAAAGACTGCATTCATGGGTTTGACCCTTCCCTGATGTGTCGAGGCCGAGATACCAATCAGCACATACTGCTCACCGCTTCTCTTGTGGCAGCACTGGCAATAGCCAGGCCTGCATATGGGCAGGGGAAACACCCAATTCTCACTTGGAATGACCTGGCTTGGGAGCTACCCAAGGGCTATAGGCCACACTGGAGTGAGTTACCAGGGAAATGAGGTTAAAGGAAGGAACGGGCTCTTCAGTACCCTTGGAGAAGATGTAGATTCCATGAGTGGTAGACTTACTGATGTTGGCAATTTTGGGAGCAGGGGATCTAGTACCTTCTCCCCTACCCTGAGGAAGGGGAATAACGGCCTTAAGACTTTTGAGGAGGACTGTCAAGTAGTATAGCCCAAGGTACCATAGGGCATTGCAAGCTGGGCAATTCCAGAGTCACCATCTATAGGGGAGAATAAAGCAGAACCTAGTGTGGTGGAAACAAGCTATATATGAACTCCCAGAAGGCAGGAATCACATCACTGTAGGCCTAATGTCTAGCACAGTCCTAGCACTTAAAGGTGCTTGGTTAGTGTTTGCAGGGTTGCCAAAGGAAAAAGTGATGGCAGTGTTTCTTAAGTGGCATACTCCAGGGAATTCTCATTAAGATTCCAGAAGAAAATACTGGAAGCGCCATTTATATGATTTTTATTTTTAGTCTTAAGAAATTAATTACACTTTACCAGCATTTAATATATGGATTGTCAGTAGACAATTTATCAGTTTGGCCACACATCAGTCAGTCATGAGTCACATAAGATGTGTGCAGTTCTTGTGAGGAGAGTGGGAGCTCTGCAACTCCAGGGATGGCCCTATGACACTCCCTTATGTGTCCTCAGCTTCCAGGATTGCCACATGTTGTCTTTTGCATGTTCCAGGTTAGTGATTAATAGGTATTGACTAGTTTAAGCTAACCCTCACAAAATGGGCAAGCAGCTAAAAAAGATACAGTCAATGGATTACAAGTGATGGAGAAAATTATCACCAGTTCACCATTCGGATTCAAGTAAACAAGAAAATGGTGATGTTTTTACTCAGTACTAGCTTCTCAGATTGTAAGGTAAAAACAATGAAAACCTACTCAAACAAGACAAGGATTGGGAAAATAATCAAAATTATCAAGAAGACTGCTGAAATTTGGATACATAGGCACATACAAAGTCATTTTTAAAATCATCAAAAATAAATTTTAAATTACTAAAAACACACCTGGTCATAGACTTACAGTGCACATTTACATGTTGCTGATATTAGCGGGAAGCCATCACGATAGGTAAACACATTGGAAATACTGTGGTTCAGCTATATTTCACTTGTTTTATAGAGTAAATGATCTATGAACACAGAATAGCATATCATGCTTTTTCATAAATAGGTTTTCATGTACTGAGGATGCATATTCAAAATTTATTTTAACTGATGGGGTATATGGTTAAAAAACACTGTGGTGTCTGTTGATTTAGTGGCCAACTACCACTGCCATTGCCATTTTACTGGTTTACGCTTTGTACTCTGTGCTGTGCTGATTATTTTAAGTATATGACCTTTTTAACCCTCAAAATGACTTTAGGACACAGATCATCTTACCCTACTTTGTGAATAAAGGAACTGAAAATAGAGAGAATATAAGTAATTTTCCCAAGGTCATGAAGTCATTATGTAGTAAAACCAGAATTCAAGCCCAGTTCTGACTGTAGGTCATTGCAAACCCTAAATTCGGACCCAGTGGTACCATTCTCCCTGTCATGAAAACAGCCTGATTCTTGAGTGCCCTAGGCTGGAGTTCAAATCCTACTTCTGCTGCTTATTAGCAGGTGTGATCACCTGGAGTGAGAAGAGCGAGATGCATCAATACAGTACACTGTACCTTTTTTCACAGATGCTGACACATAGCTCTAAAATTCAGGAATCTGCCTTCCTGAGGAACTCTGACTCATTTTACTGGAACAACAAGTTCACATGCTAATGTGTGGGCTGAGGCACATGACCCCTCCATAGAAAAACAGAAAATATATCAATGTGACTTTCCTTCAACAAGCAGTAAGAAATGGCTAGTTGTTCTTTTATTTATTTTGCTTTCTTTTCTTTTTGACACAGTCATCTTTTGACCTGCACCTGGTATTCTGTGTAACCCCCATGAATTGGAGACAAAAATATCAATTGAGAAGCAGGAAGGGATGAGAGAAAAGAGAGTGGGAGGGGTCTTTATCATTAATCATGATATGAAAACTGGCACCTCATTTATAATTTTAAACACACAATCTACACACATTTACATATCTTTAGAGTGTTGAGTATATGGGTATATACTTTATCAAAATTCATCAAGCTATACATTAATCTTTTTATATTTCACCTTATGTGTACTATATCTCAATTTAAAGTTTGCAAAAGAAAAAAGAAAATGAGAAAAAAAGTTCATGTCAGTATATTTATATTTTATTTTATTTTCAATTATAAAAATGCCTACCAAGTGAAAAAAAAAATTTTAGATGCTCAGTTCTCTAATTTTGACTCTAAAACATACCTCAAATTGGTCTCTTGGTCATAAAGGAGGGGAGGAGTGGAAGCTTTATAATTCTGTAGGAAATGGAGACATTAGCAGAAAGACACTGGATTTTAGAGATAAATGGGCTTGGGGTTGGATCCAGGCTCTGCTACTTATCAGATGTGTGAACCAAAGCTCAGTTTTCCTCTTTATTAAGTGAGAATAATAATATCTACTCAGTGTTGTTGAAAATTCCAGTATCTCATTCTCTGACCACCACTGCCTAACTGGTCTCTTGACTTCCACTTTGGTTTCCCTTATAGCAGTCAGGACCAGTCTAGGTGATTTTTCAGAAACAGAGAAAATAGAGTTCAGTGATTAAAATAATAGACTGACTATAACAGACTGTCAGAATTTCAAACTGGAATTTTTGCATTTACTTGTAAAATCATGGAATAATTACTTAAATTCTTCATGCGTGTTGCCTCATCTGAAAACGGGGATAAAAGTATGTATTTCATAGGACTGCTGTGAGAAGTTCGTGGTTATTTGAGGTAAAACACTTGAACAATGCCAGCATATAGTAAATGCTACATAAACTTTACATATTTATTATCCATTAGTATGCAAGCACCATGTGGCCAGGGGTGTGTATTGGATTCATGCACCACACCAAGAACTGTGCCTGGCCAGAATAGTTAATCTGTAAATATTTGTTAAATGAATCAATGAATGATTTTATCTCTCTGGGCTGTTTTTACCTACAACACTCCTGACACCAAATGTGTGGGTTTTCTCCTCACACTAACTAGTTCTCCAACTCTCAAGTCACCAACTGCATGATTTACAATTAAATTTGATTCAATTCTGATACTAACCCCAGGTAGTTAGTGTCAGACCCCACAGCTTCAGGGCTCAATCCAGCAAGACTGCCCACACTTCAGATGCCAATCACAAGTCCTGTGTCTCCTGTATTTCTGACCAACTGACCACAAATTGGAGGTTTCCACAAACTCCAACCCCCAAGGCTTGATAATTTGCTAGAATCAGCTTATGGAGTTCAAGACAACGGTTGACTTATTATTACCAGTTTATTATAAAGGACACAATTCAGGAACAGCCAAATGGAAGAGATACATAGAGCTAGGTACGAGGGGAGGGAGGTGCAGTGGTGCGGTGAGCTTCCATGCCTCCTCCAGGCATGCCATCCTCTCAATACCTCCCTGTGCTCACCAATCCAGAAGCTATCTAAACCCCATCATTTCGGGGTTTTTATGAAGGTTTCATTACTTAGGTATAATTGAGTAAATCATTGGCCATTGGTGTTTGACTGAATCTCTAGCCCCTTTCTCATTCTGGAAGGTCAGAGGAGGGGCTGAAAGTTCAACCCTCTAATCATGCCTTGGTCTTTCTGGTGACCAGTCCCAATCCTGATGCTACAGAGGGGCTCTCAGCCATCGGCCATCAGCCATCTAATTAACATACACAGGGAGCTTAATCTAAGCTCCATGAAAGTGGAGTCCCTGGCTTTCCTTTCTTTGAAGTATCCCTAGCTTTTAGCAGGGATTCCAAGAATTTTAGAAGCTGTGTGCCAGGAACTAGCGACAAAGACCAATATTTATTTTTTAACACATCCTTGCAACAGGGTTCCATTGCTTTTTGAATAAAACTCAAATGTCATAGGGTGGACTAAAACTTCAGGATGGAGTTTGTGCCAATGTCTCTAGCCTCATCTCATGCCCTGCTTACTGGGCTGCCCATGCTGGGAACACACTGCTGCTGACTGAACATGCCAACCTTCTTACTGCCCAAGGCCTTTCTGCCTCTCTCAGGAATGGTCTTCTGTAGGATCTTTGACTGTCTGGCTTTTTCCATATGATTTAAGTTCTCTTCAAACATAATATTGAAAAGACTGCCCTTGGTCACTCTTGGCAGAAGCAGTGCACCCTCCTAAACATCTATGACATCATCTCATTTTCTTTTCCTCATAACCCTTGATAGCACCTCATCATCTGAAATTATACTTTTAATTGTTTATTGTCTACCTACTTCTCTGTGCTCCTCACCTCTGCTCTCTTCCCTACTGAATCTAAGCTCCATGAAAGC
This sequence comes from Colobus angolensis palliatus, assembly GCF_000951035.1. Lineage (NCBI taxonomy): Eukaryota > Metazoa > Chordata > Mammalia > Primates > Cercopithecidae > Colobus > Colobus angolensis. Next base: position 6,024,262 of record NW_012111142.1, read on the forward strand.
AGAGTCCTTGGCTTTCCTTTCTTTGAAGTATCCCTAGCTTTTAGCAGGACATTGGTTAAATGTAAGGTGAAAGTGCAAGTTTACCGAATGCCTGTTTTACGCAAGGTACTGGTATATGGGTCTTGTCTCAGTTGATCCTCACTAACAGTCTCTAAGGAAGGTCTTATCTAAATTTACAATGAGGAAATAAAGGCTCAGAGAGGTTACGTACTTGCTTAAGCTAGTAAATGGCTAAGCTGGGATTTGAAACTTGCTTTAGCTCATGAATAAGACCAGGCCCATTCCTTAAGAAGCTCACAGTCAATAGGCAGATCTCCAGCTTTAGTTACTGACAATTTATCTTCATCTGATGACTTTGGGGCCCTGTAAAGCCCTAAAAGCCTGCTTTCTTCACTGTCAAAGACAAATTCAATTATGTTCATTATATTGTGCTTACAAAGGCAGGAAGGTGGATTCACTGATGTATAGAAAGACTGTTCATATTAATTATTGAAACAAACAAAATTACTGCCAGCTGTATGACCCTGAGCAAGACCCTTCCCCTCCCTGGGACTCACTTTCTTTATCAGTAGAATGAGGGGGTTGGAGTAAATTATCTCTAAAGTCTTTGCCAGCTATACAATCTGTTGGTTTTGTGCACATGTGGTTTTCTGATTAACTCTCAGTTGACAAGTTATTCCTTATTCCCCATAGTACATTCTATTAGGGTTTTGCTCAGCACACCCCGACAGAGAATATACCCACAGTGTTTTCCTAGCAAGGTAAAATTTCATTCCAATTCAGTCACCGGCAAATACGGCACAGGGGAGTGGTTTTATACTAGGTAAGGCCATCACCATCTGTTGTGATACTCTGAGGTGGGGTCCTAATATATGGCCTGGCTGCAAAGGGGTTGGGTCCAAACATGAATAGGGAGCAAATATTCATTCATCTACATGAGTTTGACTTGCTGCTTATGGATTTTCTCAAAGTAAAAATAGCAAGCTTCTTGCTAAAAGCATCAGACAGATGACAGGTTCCAAAATTGCAAGCCGTCACTCATTTAATAATCTATTGTTGACTGGAAAAAAACATGATCTTGCTGATATGTGAGGCTGAGAAGGTATACAGTACTGCCGTGAGCTGTAATTAAATAATAAGAATAACTCAATAACAATAATTATAATGGCAACTGATATTTATTGAGTACTTACTATGGCCTAGCACTATATTATTAACCACGTTACCTAATTTATATTCCCAGTTCAAAGACAAGGAAACATATGGCTTTGGAACCTAGACTTTTAACCATTTGTTGTGAAACAAAGACTTCAGTGATAGATCATAATCCAAACCCTAGTTCTGCCATGTAACATCCTGAATCTCAATTTCCTCATTTTAAAAATGGAAATGTTAGGCTGGGTACAGTAACTCACACCTGTAATCCCGGCACTTTGGGAGGCTCAGGTGAGAGGATCGCTTGAGACTAGGAGTTTGAAACCAGCCTGGGCAAGATAGGGAAACCCTATCTCAACAAAAACATAAAAATTAGCCAGGTGTCATGGTGTGTGCTTGTAGGCCCAGCTACTCAGAAGGCTGACTGAGATGGGAGAATCCCTTGAGTCTGGGAGGTTGAGGCTGAAGTGAGCCTTGATTGTGCCACTGCACTCCAGCCTGGGCCACACAGTAAGATGCTGTCTCAAAAAAAAGGGAAGTTTTATTACCTATTTTTAGGCCTATTGGATGGACTAAATGCTTATTACTACCAACCTATCAACTGAAATAAACTTTATTTTCAGCCGGGTGTGGTAGCTCATGCCTGTAATCCCAGTACTTTGGGAGGCCGAGGTGGGTGGATCACGAGGTCAGGAGATCGAGACCATCCTGGCAAACACGGTGAAACCCCGTTTCCACTAAAAATACAAAAAAATTAGCCAGGCGTGGTGGCGGGACCCTGTAGTTCCAGCTTCTGGGGAGGCTGAGGCAGGAGAATGGTGTGAACCCGGGAGACGGCAGAGCTTGCAGTGAGCGGAGATTGCGCCACTGCACTCCAGCCTGGGCCACAGAATGAGACTCTGTCTCAAAAAAAAAAACAGCACAACTTTATTTTCCCAGAAACTTTATTGAAAAGTAAGTGTTGCCATGTATGTATGTTTCAGGTGGGCTGGGGAAGGTGATAACTGTCATTATTCTCAGGCCTCCTCATTATCATTTCCACACAAGTACTCCTCCAGTTGCAGGCAAAAAAGCTTGTTCCTCTGAGGTTTCTGCCACCTAATGATGGAGATACAATGACACGTCCCCTGCATCTCACTGCTGTCACTGTCAGCCTCTTGTTTCTGTCCCTATGTTAAATAAGGCTAAAGCTCCCAGATCACATGCCTCCCTATCCACCTGGAGGTTTATCATTGTCCTGGAGAACTTCAGCATCTGCTCGTAAGACCCATCCAATGTTCCACTGTTATGGTTTCAAAGTGTTTCCACCTCCGGGACCTTCATCTCCATTTCGCTTCAATATTCACTCCCACAGCCTCCAGAATCTCCATCACTTCCTTTTCTTTCAATTCACATGCCCTGTCCGGCTCTAATTTCTTCCATAGCTAGCTTACAGTCCATCATCTTTTGTGCCATTTACCAACAAGAATTTGCAATATTCTCTTAACTGTCCAATTCAATAGCTACCTCCAGTCCACAGAAACATTTAGCCAGGATATGCTTCGCTTATGGCTATAAGGGACAAACTCTGCTCCAGAAGGAGCAGGCCAACGGGAGACTGCAACTCAAGAAAGTGAAATATCATGAAAGCCCTCTGGGTCTGAACACTTTTGAAATTTGCACTGCCTGCTTCAATGTTAATTCCTTCCCATGATGATCCTTTGGCCAGCAGATCAGAAACCAAATTGAAAGCAAAGAATCAAAATGTGTGACAATATTAACATAATGAATAATGATTGAGCTGCAAGGGATGTTGGGTAGTCACTAGGCCAACTGCTCTGGGTTTAGGCAGGTGAATAATCGAAGCTAAGATGCAAGGAATCTATCCATCCATCTGTCCCTCCATACTCTTTCAAGTTCCCTGCTTTTGGATCTCCAATTCTTCTAAGCAAGAGCCATTTTGGCAGTGGGGCTTAGACATTCTGGCCTAGACTCTGGAGCTGGCCTTAGACTGATTTACGATACAGAAACCCTCTAGCTAAGCCAGAATCCATTCCAAACCAACTTCCAGAGTAAAAAGACAAGCAAAGACGTGGAATCTGAAGCCTGGAGTTGGGAAGCCAATGATGGTACCAAAGTAAGAGAAGGGCTAGAAGCCAGGAGGATAGAGAGAGAGTGGAGGTCAGATGGATAGAGTGAAAGGTGTGGAATGCAGGTCCAAGGCAAATCACTGTGGTGTCCTTTTAAACACTTTATGTGCTTATAATCTCTTCCGTGTTCCCAAAGCCCCCTGGTTTTCCTCTGTCTTACCATTCAGCACACAGTAGGATGAATGTCTGTTTTCCCATGTCTCCCCACTGGGCTATGAGCTGTAAAAGGGTAGAAGACATTAACTTTCTCTGTCTTCCCCAAAATTGATATAAATAATGCAAAAATGTAATAAACACATGTTGAAAGAATTAAAGAATGAATGAGTAAATGGATTAATGAATGAATGAATGAATGAATCAGGGGTAGCAGGATCCAGGATATCTGTATAAAGCAAGGTTAGGATCTCCCTCAGTTGTACTTTTGGGTATTTCCTGTCAGGTCAACACATTCTTCATTGTCAGATGTCAGATAGTTAGGATCACAGGCTCTAAACTGGCTAGATTAGAACTCTTGACTCTTTCATTAGCTAATGGAATGGCTTGGGCCAGCCAGGCACAGTGACTCACGCCTGTAATCCCAGCACTTTGGAAGGCTGAGGTGGGCGGATCATCTAAGGTCAGGGGTTCGAGACCAGCCTGGCCAACATAGTGAAACCCCGTCTCTACTGAAAATACAAAAATTAGCTCGGTGTGATGGCAGGTGCCTGTAATCCCAGCTACTTGGAAGGCTGAGGCAGAAGACTCGCTTGAACCCAGAAGGCAGAGGTTGCAGTGAGCTGAGATTGCGCCATTGCACTCCAGCCTGGATGACAGAGGGAGACTCTGTCTCAAACAAAACAGAATGGCTTGGGCCTTAACTAACCTCTTTCTCCCTCAGTTTACTCATCTGTAAAATAGAAGTAATAGAAATAATTATGCATAAAGTTAAAGAAGAAATGCATACAAACCACTGAAATTAGTGCCAGTCACAAACTAATAGTTTCAAAAATGTGAGTTATTTTTATTCTAAAAATTATTACATCAATCTCCACCCCAGCGCTACACAGGATCTTGTAATGTTCTCTTGAGTGATACTATTTAAAGATAGCACTTCCTAATCTTCTGCTGCATGTGACATGCTGCCTGGGCAGGGGAGTGATGAAGAACACAGAATGCAGGGACCATTCAACATTGAGTATCAGCTGATGCCTGTGGTTAATGAAGGGAAGGAAGATGAACAATGGGCAGAAAGGAGGCTGCGGGAAATGAAAGTTGTAGAAGCTTCTTGGTTTGGAAACACAAAGTTTATTTTTGGGTTGTACTTCCAGTCCTTGTACTTAAAACAAACAAAGAAAACAACTATGTCAGCTGTGTTTACAAATAAGAACTTGCTCTGGCTTTTACAAGACACAGGGAATCCAGTCTGCTTCCTTCTGGTTACTATGTTATAGATATAGGCACGTGATGTGCTGGGAAAAAAAAAAACTGATCTGGAAATTAGGAGGCTCTAGCCCTGTATGAATCTTAGTCAGGGCTCTCTTGTTTTGAATAAGTTGCTTCCTTCCTTTGGATCCCAGTTTCCTCTTTCTCAAAATGGGAAGTTTGAGCCAGATAATGTCATTTTTATTGTGCAACAAATACTTATTGAGTACTTATTGTGTGCAAGGCATTGTGCTACGCACTACAGATAGAGGAGGCAACCAGACAGCTCTGATCCCTGACCTCATGAAGTTTAGAGACTACTTGAGAAACACCAGTGATCATGGGACAGAGGAAGAAGAAGACAAAACCACTATGGAAACTTATGGAACTTGTTGAAGGTTGACAGGGAGTTGGCTGGGTAAAGAAAGTTAATGAGGAGGGTTCCAAACTAAAGGAAATGCATATTTGAAGTCCTTAAGTAAAGATAACACGATACATTTAAAGGATCTAAAGAAGTCCAAGATGACTGGATAAAATGAGGGGAAAGCATATAGGAGATGAAGCTATAGATGAAGGCAGGGGTCACATTTTAGATGGCCCTATAAATCATGTTAAAAGATTTTGAGTTATGCCAAAGTCAAGGAGAAGCCACTGGAGAGTTTTAAGCAAGAGTGATCTTATTCATGTTTGTTAAAGATCACTCTGGTTGACTTGTAGAGAATAAACTAAAGAGTGGTAAAAGTGGAGGCAAGGAAACCATTCAAGAGTTCCTTGGAGCAGTCCAGGTGAGACATAAGGATGGTGATGGTAGAATTAAAGCAAAGTGGAAGAATTCAAGAGACATGAGATGTAATTTAGAAAGATACCATGAGAGACTGATGTGGAGCACAAAGACAGAGTGGGCTCAGAATGTCCTTGAGGTTCTGCCAGGAGTGAGTAAGGACACGTGGTGCCATGTACTGATAGTGCCATGTATGGGAACAGTGCCAATTTTGCAGGCAGAGGTGGAGATGCTGGGTTCAGATTTTAATATGTTTAGACTGAGAAGGCTGTGAGCCCTTTAAGCAAAGATGTTATGTAGATAGATGTAGACCTGCTGGCATATAAATAGTAAATGAATCCTTAGAAGTAGATGAGATGGACAGATTCCTATATAAGACTACCATATAATACTGGGGAGAGGAGAAAGGAAAACTAGCAAAGGAATTTGGACAGAAACATTCAGAACAGTGGGGGGGAAATCAAGAAAATATGTTGTCAGTGGAAGCATGTTTCAATGAAGGGAGTGCTCCATTTTGCAAAATGTTGCCAAGGATAAAGCTGAGTAGGGGTTGAAAAGCCCTTTGGGCTCAGCAATGCCTTGGCTCAGCACTAATGACTGAGGCAGCATGATTTTGGTGGAATTTCTGTAGTGGAGGGAAGATCTGCCTTGGTTAAGAAGGGAGGGGTGGTGGTGAGAAAAATCATGATAGTTAGGATAGATAACTTTTGAAGCATTCTTGACCATGAGAGGCAATAACTAGGGGAGCTGATAGGCAGAAGAAGGGATTTTACTTTACTTTTTGAGATAGGGTTTTGCCCTGCAACCCAGGCTGGAGTGCAGTGGCATGATCACAGCTCACTGCAGCTCGAACTTCTGGGTTAAAGTGATTCTCTGGCCTCAGCCTCCTGAGCAGCTGGGAGTACATGTGTGCACCACAGCGCCTGGCTACTTCTTTTTTTTTTTTTTTTTTGAGACAGAGTCTCACTCTGTTACCCAGGCTAGAGTGCAGTGGCACGATCTTGGCTCACTGCAAGCTCTGCCTCCCGGGTTCACACCATTCTCCTGCCTCAGCCTCCCGAGTAGCTGGGACTACAGGCACCCGCCACCACGACCAGCTATTTTTTTTGTATTTTTTTAGTAGAGACGGGGTTTCACCGTGTTAGCCAGGATGGTCGCTATCTCCTGACCTCGTGATCCAGCTGCCTCAGCCTCCCAAAGTGCTGGGGATTACAGGCGTGAGCCACCACGCCCAGCCCGCCTGGCTATTTTTAAAAAATTATTATTAGAGATAGGGTCTCACTGTGTTACCCAGGCTGGTCTTGAATTTCTGGCCTCAAGCATTCTTCCTGCTTTAATTTGTTCTCGCACTGCTATAAAGAAATACCTGAGATTGGGTAATTTATGAAGAAAAGAGGTTTAATTGACCCACAGTTCTGCAGGCTATACAGGAAGCATAGTGGCTTCTGCTTCTGAGAAGGCCTCAGGAAACTTATAATCATGGCAGAAGTCAAGCATGTCTTACACGGCTGGAATAGGAGGAAGTGGAAGGAGGTACTACACACCTTCAAACAACCAGATCTCCTGAGAACTCACTATGTAGTACCAATGGGGGAATAGTGCTAAACCTAATTCATGAGCTCCACACCCAAAATCCAATCATCTCCTACCAGGGCCCTCTTCACTGGGGATTACAATTCAACATGAGATTTAGTCAGGGACACAGATCCAAACCTCCCAAAGTGCTGGGATTACAGGTGTGACCCACTGTGCCTAGCCAGGGATTTTATTTTTAAGATGAAAGGTTTATAGCAGCACTGTCCAACAGAAATAATATGAGTTACACAAGTAATTTTAAATTTTCTAGTACCCACTTAAAAAAGTAAAAGTGAACTGGTGAATTTAATTTTAATATCCTTTTATTTAACATTACACCCCAAATATTTCAAGTAACCAATACAAAAATTATTCATGAGATATTTTACATTTTTTTATTCATGCAAAATGTTTGAAATCTGGTGTTTATCTTATATATTGCAATTTGGACTAGCCACATCTCATGGGTTCAATAAATACATTTAATTAATGGCTACTGTTGGATAGCACAGGTCTAGAGCATGTTTAAATGTTGATGAGAAAGAGATAGTATTGAAGGAGAAGCTAAATATACAGAGTGAGTGGATAATGAATTAAGTGGGTTGTTAGAGGCAATGGGAGATGAAAGAGTCTCTGATAATAAGTGGGCCATCTCTTTCATTGTAACAAATGTGAAGGAGAAAAAGACTGTATCTGGATATAAGCAGTGATGTGCTGATAAATAATCAATACTGATAATCAATAGAAAGCCCTAATTTTATCAATTGCCAATTTCTGTGTTGTAAATACTTCCAACCTGGCCAATTTCAAGCTATGAATGTGACGGAATGGATGTGAAGCTGGGAAGAGATGTGCACAATATGTTCTTGTGAGCAGGGCTGAGCCAGCCCCAGCTCACTACTGGATCTAAGCAAGTTGGGAGATTTAACGGCAGGTGTCTTTCTAATGGCTTTTCTCTTAGAGGTAGTTGATGGCTAATAAAAAATAGGAGGTCATCTCTCTGAACATGAGAGGAAAGACGGGGATGGGAATTGGCAAGGTTTGATAATAGTCATTGTAGAAAATGGGAAATTGAGCCGAAGTGATATATTTATTCAGGTTCCTATTAGGAAACAGATGGACACTCACATTGGGTAACTGAAGTAAGCTTCAAAAAGAGTTCCTTTAAAAAGGTTTAGGAAAAGAAACAAGTACCTAATGATTAGCAACAGTAAGGAGCCATTACAACCTCTTGGCCTGAAGGAGCACAGGGAGAGAGGAGTGGTCCCATCATGCAGAAAATTGTAGGGAAAGGGCCACACACAGGAACTGTGCTCCACTGTAGGATGGTAGATGGATGCAGCCAACTTGCACCAATCCAGCAAGGAGAGCGCTGGGGGAATAAACACCTTCATTATACTCCAGGCTCCTGCTGGGGCTGCTCACTGGCCAAACCCAACTAGAAACCAGGGCTAAGAGAGACTGGTAACAATTAGTATAGAGTGGTAGAAGCCTGTGTTATGGTTGTATGGCTTTGATTTATAGTGTTCACAAAGCTGAATTCATCCTGGATTAAGCTTTGCTAAAGAACAATGGGGAAAAAAACAGCCAAGTGGAGATTGACCATGTGGAAAAAGAGAAGATGGGCAAGAGGAAAGCGAAAAAAAAAAAAAAAAAAAAAATTCTGAAAACAGCCCTTCCACATACATTTTAGAAAGAAGGAAACTAAAACTCAAAGCATAATGTTGCCTGCCCAGGAGAGCAAGTTTAGTTAGTGGTGGGGTTAGCAGACAGGTCTGTTTAGCTGGAAAGCATTTTCCACCTTACCTTCCCACCTGCAAGCAATGAATCGTTTGGTTGAAACCATTCTCCCCACTCCCCTGTACCCCTCACCACCTAGTTTCTGTGCTTGGGAGAGTAAAACTCAAAAGAACAAAATTTATTGGAATGAATATTTTTACATATGGCCAGACAGGTGAGGTGAGGCTCTGTTTGGTAGCCTGGGCAGGAAATGTTGCTAGTTTATTTGCAGAAGCCAAACTTATCTCTACCAAGTAAATAAAAAATAATCTGTCAGGTTAGAGGCAAGGACAGAACAAGATACAGCTTTTACTCAGAGCTGAAGTATTATTGGAATTTTCTATCCCCAATATATAAACTCATGTATACTGAAAAGCAAATATTCACAAGGACTGCCTTCATTACTGGTGCTTATGGCAAATGTACAAGCTAAGAAGTGGATGAGGAATGTGCAAGGGTGTCTTTTGTGAAATAAAGATGAAGTCAAGTTTTCAGGAATGCTCTATTCCTCACTCCATGTCTGTTCTGGTCTCCCTTCAAGTTAATACCTGACCAAGTGACCTTCTTATTTAGGTCCAGTGGTTTGGGCAGGAAAGGTAGAGAGACTGTGCCTGGCTTCCCCTGTGTCTGGTACTGAAATCAGAGCTACGAAGCTAGGAATGGACATAGAAGAACCAGCCAAAGCTAGGATGGCATTCCTGTGGTATGACCTTGGGGCCTAATCTCTCTTAAGCCATTTATGAAATTTCCTCATTTATAAAATTTGGCCAATACCTAATGGGTAATTGTGAGGATTATATAAGGCCAAGAATACAAAGCTCTGGGCACATGTGAGTGCCCAGCAAAAGTGTATTCTTGCCACATTCCTGTTGCTCTCTGGTCCTAGTACTTTGATTTAACCATTTCTTTCATTTCCCAGAATAACCAATTTCTTCTGACATGGGATTCCATTCACAGAAGATAGCAGGGGTTTTCCTACAGCTTCCCAATCATGATTATTCTAGTTTTGTTTTGTTTTATTTGGTCACTTTTGGGCCTTGGTGACTCCAGGTGGCCATTCTGGGGAAACCACAGGATTCTGGATCATGGTTTTTTCCCCCCATCTTTGAGTAAACACCAAAAGCTTTCTTTACCTTTTATTCCAACTCTCGTTTGCCATCTGGTGCCTGGTTTGGCTGCATCTGTGTTTACTTAATGACTTTAGGCAAAGGCCGAGTTTACATACGGGAAGAATGAGAGAGCTTTGCTGATTCCTTCCATATGTTCATTTATTCATATATTATGATTTTTGTAATCTCACCAGCATAGATCTCTTCAGACAATCCTTACCCTGTTCTCTGGAGACCTGCTTCTTTGTGTTTGCAGCTGGGAGTTTCTGTGAGAACGTTTTTTCAATGCCTATTACCTTTAGCACAGCTCAGTGAGGCTTTTAGATGAGCACAAAATTAATATTCTTAAAGGTTCCTCTTTTTGAATAGGGAGACTTATTTGACTTGGTTGTTTCTGAGGACTCAGGAAACCTGGGTTCTAGGCTCTTCTCTTACTTTGTAAATGGTATGAATTCAGACAAGTTTTATAACCACTCTGGTCCTCAGGTTGCTCTCGCCCCCATGATTCAATTACTTCCCACTGGGTCCCTCCCACAACATGGGGGAATTCAAGGTAAGATGTGGGTGGGGACACAGTCAAACAGTATCATTCTGCCCCTGGCCCTTCCCAAATCACATGTCCTCACATTTCAAAACTAATTATGCCTTCCCAAAAGTCCCTCAAAGTCTTAACTTGTTTTGGCATTAACTCAAAATTCCATAGTCCAACATCACCTCTGAGATAAAGGCAAGTCCCTTCTGCCTTTGAGCCTGTAAAATCAAAAGCAAGTTAGTTACTTCCTAGATACAATGGGGGTGCAGGCATTGGGTAAATACAGCCATTCCAAATGGAGGAAATTGGCCAAAACAAAGGGGCTACAGGCCCCATGCTAGTCCCAAATCCAGTGAGGCGGTCAAATCTTAAAACTACAAAATGAGCTCCTTTGACTCCATGTCTCACATCCAGGTCACAATGATACAAGAGGTAAGTTCCCATGGTCTTGGGCAGCTCTGCCCCTGTGACTCTGCAGGGTACAACCTCCCTCCCAGCTGCTTTCACAGGCTGGTGTTGAGTGTTTACAGATTTTTCAGGCACATGGTGCAAGCTGTCAGTGGATCTACCATTCTCGGGTCTGGAGGTCAGTGGCCCTCTTTTCACAGCTCCACTAGATGGTTCCCCAGCAGGGACTCTATGGTGGGGCTCTGACCCCACATTTCCCTTCCACACTGCCCTAGCAGAGGTTCTCCAAGAGGACCCCACCCCTGCAGCAAACTTCTGCGTGGACATCCAGGTGTTTCCATGCATCCACTGAAATCTAGGCAGAGGTTCCTAAACCCCAGTTCTTGACTTCTGTGCACTTGCCAGCTCAACATCATGTGGAAGCTGCCAAGGCTTGAGGCTTCCACCCTCAGAAGCCATGGCCTGAGCTCTATGTTGGCCCCTTTCAGCCACGGCTGGAGCAGCTGGGACTCTGGGCACCAAGTCTTGAGGCTACACAGAGCAGGAGGACTCTGGGCTCTGCCTATGAAACCACTTTTTCCTCCTAGGCCTCCAGGCCCATGATGGGAGGGGGTGCCATGAAGACCTCTGACATGGCCTGGAGATATTTTCTCCATTGTCTTGGGGATTAACATTCAGCTCCTTGTTATTTATGCAAATTTCTGCAGCTGGCTTGCCTTCCTCTTCAGAAAATGGGATTTTCTTTTCTACTGCATTGTCAGGCTGCAAATTTTGCAAACTTTTATGTTCTGTTTTCCTTTTGAAACTGAATGCCATTGATAGCACCCACGTCACCTCTTGAATGCTTTGCTGCTTAGAAATTTCTTTTACCAGATACCCTAAATCATCTCTCTCAAGTTCAAAGTTCCACAAATATCTAGGGCTTGGGCAAAATGCTGCTAGTCTCTTTGCTAAAACGTACCAAGAGTCACCTTTGCTCCAGTTCCCAACAAGTTCCTCTTTTCCATCTGAGACCACTTTTCAGCCTGGACTTTATTGTTCATATCACCATCAGGATTTTGGGCAAAGCCATTCAACAAGTCTCTAGGGAGTTCCAAATTTTCCCACATTTTTCTGTCTTCTGAGCCCTCCAAACTGTTCCAACCTCTGCCTGTTACCAGGTTCTAAAGTCACTTCCACATTTGTGGGTATTGTTTCAGCAGTGCCCCATTCCCACTACCAATTTACTATTTTCACGCTGCTGATAAAGATACATCTGGAACTGGGCAATTTACAAAAGAAAGAGGTTTAATTGGATTCACAGTTTCACATGGCTGGGAGGCCTCACAATCATGGCAGAAGGCAAGGAGGAGCAAGTCACACCTTACATGGATGGCGGCAGGCAAAAAAAAGAGAGAGAGCTTGTGCAGGGAAATTCCCCCTATAATACTGTCAGGTCTTGTGAGAGCTATCAGTTATCATGAGAACAGCATGGGAAAGCCCTGCCCCCATGATTCAGTAACCTCCCCCTGGGTCTTTTCCAAAACATGGAGGAACTCAAAATGAGATTTGGGTGTGGACACAGCCAAACCATATCAGGGTGTAAGGTCTCAGGCTGTGTGCTTTCCCTTTTCCCAGCTCCTGAAAACAGTATATTTAGGGAGAAAAATATCTAAGAAAGGAGTTCCATCTCCTGCATAATGCATAAATAAAAGAGATGATATTTAAAATGTCATTCTGATTTATTTTTCTCTGGTACAGTTGAGATTCAGCTTATTGTGATGGCAGAAACTCTGGAGACAGAGACCTTGTTTTGAAACCTGCCTCTAATCTTACCTGTTTGTAGGCCTGAGCAGCATTCTTAATTTTGCTAAGCTCTGTCTTCCTTCATAAATAGATAAAACAGGAGTCATAGCTGCCTTATAGAGATGGCGGGTTGAGAAGTAATCACTACTTCTTAGCTCAGTGTTTTGCAAAAAGCAGTGTCACAAACGTTGGTTACCTCTGTGCACAGTGGATTCAATGGTGAAAATGCCACAGGTCTGAGAATGCTCTCACCAGAGTGAACCCACAATGCTCAGAGAAGATCACAATATCACCTGGTATCAAAGTGAGGACTAGAACTTGGGCCTCCTGACTCCTAGGCTGCAAATCTTCCTCATGAGCTAAAGAGGTTGGGGAAAAATGGAAGGCTGGATGGGGTTCGCTGGGGACAAGATGTTAACTAAAGGAGGAAGGAGGCCTAAACCTCTTGCCTCAGAGGGCTTGTCTGTGGAAAAGGCATTCTCAAGGGGGCCAAGACATGTGTGCAGTGAGTGGGGTGGGGTTGGAGATGGGGAGAGTGAAGGTTTTTGTGTGCATGTGTGTGAATGTCCTCACATCACTGTGAGAGGTCTTCCCGTCCCTCTCTCTGCCTCTGCCCACCACCACCTGGTCTTTGTGTCTTGGAGAGTGAAATTCAGAGGAACAAAAATTATTTTAAGGTTTTTTAATATGACCAGATAGATGAGGCAAGGCTGTGTTTAATAACCTTCAACTCTGAAGGAAAATTTCATGGAACACTTGAAGCTAGGCAGGAATCTTTGCTAGTTTATTTGCAGAAGCCAAACTTATGTCTGTCAGGTAATTACAAAATAATCTGTCACATTAGAGGCAAGGACAGAGCATAAAAGGATGTTGTCCATAGCCCCTGGGCACGTTGGCCCCCAGGCCTTCTCTGCTCAGAAGGAGGAGGAAGAGCAGTATCACAGAGGTGCGCCCACAACCAGCTCCCAAGGCCTCTCTCTCTCTGTGGGAGGGCAGTCCCTGTCAGAATTGGAGCAACGAGGACCTTCCCTTCCCCCAGGGGCTGCTTCAGGGCACTGAGAGGGCAGAGGAGGGTCTCAGCATTCCTCAATCACCTCATGTTAGGCTGAATGGTATGTATGTCTGTGTCTACATGCATGTATACTTTATGTATGTCATAGTTTAGCTGAGATTCAAAGGATGCACAGGTATTAATGGCTGAAGGAGGGGGAAGCATGTGTCTCCAAGAGGAGAGGGTCACATGGAAGGAGGAAAAATGACACTCGACTCACGCCTGTAATCCTAGAATTTTGGGAGGCCAAGGCAGGTGGGTTGCTTGAGCTAGGAGTTCTAGATTAGTCTGGCCAATGTGGCAAAACCTCGTCTCTACAAAAAAATACAAAAAATTAGCCAGGTGTAGTGGTGTGCGTCTGTGGTCCCAGCTACCTGGGAGGCTGAGATGGGAGGATCACCTGAGCCCAGGAGGTCAAGGCAGCAGTGAGCTGTGATGGTGCCACTGCACTCCAGTCTGGTCGCCAGAGCATGACCCTGTCTCAGAAAAGAACTTATTCATGTAACCAAACAACATCTGTTCCCAAAACCCTACTGAAATAAAGAAAAAGAAAAGAAAACTGACACTTGAGGAATGAGAAAGGCTGTGTGGCTGGAGCACATAGAGTGAAGGGAAGGGCCATACCATGTGGACCCCTCAGTCTCCTTTCCAAGGGCCCTGGGAAGCCAAAGCTACTGTCACCCAGTGGCTCTGCTGAGGTCAGCAGGGGCCAGGGGACATCAAGGTGGCTCTCTTATCACCCAGATATGAGAGGTGCTCAGGAGGCCGATAATATGCTTCAGTGACAGACCAGATGGGGGCGTTAGGGGGAGAAAGTTGTTAGAAGTAACTTAGATTTCTGGGCTTAGGCATGTGGCCCACTTAGGGGGATGCAGAGTGAGGGTTTGTCCTTATGGCTGTGTGCACAGAACTCCCTTTTTTAGAGCTCACAGGGCTTCATTCAGGGACATGGGGTAACTGAGAGGGAGAACCTCAGCCTTGCCTTGTTCTGAGAACAGCAGCAACGAGGAAAGAAATCAAGAGAAATAATATTGCAAAAATTCCTCACAGACCAGGCCAAAGCTTACATCAGCCAGTCATGTGGGTTTTAAGCTTGATTATTTAGTAAGAAATGAATTTGTCCTTGTAAGTGTTACAAGATCTGGCATTTACACCTGAGATGTGAAGGTGCTTGCATTAAAAAAAAAAAAAAAAAAAAGAACAAAAAACAGCATAAGTTCTGAATAGTCAGGAAGTTTAAATGCAGCACTGGACAATCCATACAGAGCCTGAGGCTCAGCCCTTTTCACAGAGACATCACCCAGTTTCCCAAGGCTAGTGAGGAGGAGGAGGTGGGGCAGGGGACACAAAAATGTGCATCAAGCCAGAAGACATGAGACCTCTCCATGGTCCATGCACATTTGCTAGGCCTTATGTACAGTCACCATGGCCATCTGGAAACACAGGAGCTTTTATTTGGGGGTGCACAGGCCAGGGGACCCCATGAGGAGGGTGTGTAGGACGTGGACAGGGAATTCCAGGGGAGCTCAGTAGGTGTTTAAGGCTGGAAGGGAGATGGAGAGGCCTGTAGGTAGTAGCAGCGAGTAGAGAAACCTGGATTACACTCAGGCAATCTGGCTCCAGGACAGAAAGGCCTTTGAAGCAGAGGGAATGAAGAGAAGCCAGCAGGACTGAGCAGTAACAATTACGGGGAACAGGGGAGAAGGTGCATCCAGGTACTCGGGGGCCATGTGATGGTTTCAGAAGTTTGTCTAAATTCCATGCTGGAAGCTAATCACAGGGATTTCAGGGTGCAAGAATGATATTTTCCTGTGACCTCTCTGGTTCCAGCAGGAAAGCAGTCTGCAGCACGAGACCAGTTAGGAGATACTGCAGTGGTCTGCATAAAGTAATTAACCAACTAGCTAAGCTCCTGAATACCTTCCTCCCCTTCCTCTTTCTTGCCCCTCTTTCCTCTATCTGCTTTGGTATCTCTGATCCCCCTTTTCTCTCAGCAGAAGGTAGAGGACACAGCGATAAGAACTCCACCCTGTTCAGTTTGCCACAACATGGACAGACTTTACCATTCCCTCGTCTTCATCTCTGAGGTGCCCTCCCTACATTTCCCCACTCAGGATCATCCTTTTCTGTGCCTGCATGCTGACAGGGAGCAGCTGCTGGTATCTAGAACAACTCCCAGCTGTTCTTCCAACTTTTCTGAAGTGTTTCTTAGTGTCAATGCCTCTAATTAGTTAAAATAGGAAGGGGGGTGGTAAACAGAGGAGCACAAGAGAGGCCTAATTTTAGCTGTAGCCAAAAGGACTTTCCCCTAAATACACTGTGATCTCAAAATACTTAGCTAAGCCCATATGTACATGGCGGGGAGAGAATTTAAAGAGCTACAGAAGTAAAATTCGCTAGTCAAATGGGACAGCTCTGCCTCTTTGTACAACTGGATTAAAGAGGAAAGGAATGAAAATAAACTGAACCCTCACTCTGTGCCAGGAACTGGACCAGGTGCTTTGTGTGCAGCAACTGATTTAATCCTCACAGCAACAGGATGATGATGGGACTGGTATTACTTCCATTTTACAGATGAGGAAACTGAGGCTTGGTGAGGCTGATGCTACTCTGTGCAAGATGACACAGCTAATGAGAGAGCAGGATTTAAATCTGGGCCTCTCTGGCTTAACCGTATCTACCAAGAGGAAGATAGGGCCTCAAACCTAGGACAAAGAGGGCATTGGGAAGACAGCTTCAACAGGGATTTGGAGCAGGGAATCAGAGCCAGATTCCAGGGGATTCTGACTCTCAGAACACTCAGAGACATCATTATAGAAACTGGCAGAACTCACTCAGTGCCTCAACTTTATCCAATCCAAAAATCCCTCCCAGCCCTCACAAGGTATGCTGGAGGAAGGACCAGATTGTCACTAACAACTTATAGGTAGAGAAATCATACGGAGAATGCCCCCCACCCCCATCTCCTCTCCTCACTTCAGCAAAAAAAAAGAAAGACAACAACAAAAAACAACAAAACCCACTGCTTCCTGTAATCAGAGGAGATACAATATTTAGCAAAGGAATACGAACTGGCTAATCACCCAACCCCCATAACCTTTTTAAGGTTAGGGGAGAATCTGGGCTCCGTCAGAAAACAGGCCACCTGACAGGACTCATGGCGTCAGCTTCCTTCATTTCGGTTCACGCTTAAAAGGCCTCTTCACTGCGAAGCTTCCCTGTGAGGTTTTCCACGCACATCTGGACATTTTCCACAATAGGCCTTTGAAGAGGCCTGAAGTATTCCGGGAAAGTCTGCCTCACTGGGCTGAGGTTTAAAGAGCAGAAGCCCACATTTATTTTTCTTTCCCGCCTTCTTTGACAAAACTCCCCTCAGTGGTTTGTGGGCATTTGCAAAGCAGCCCTGATTTTCAGCTCGCTACTTCTAGGGCTGAAATCTTAAAGAAAACGAACAACAATAGAGCAAATTCAAAAGAGCATGGGTATCATCAAAGACTGTTTATGTGTTCTGCTCCTCCACCAGACTCTGAGTCGTGCTGAGTCATCTCTGTAGCAGAGAGAAAATGGACTTTGGCCTCAAGCCGACCTGCTCCATCACTCAGCATTGGTGACATTTTGTCGAGTCACTTAAACTGTCTGAAGCTCGGTTTCCTGACCTGTGAGTTAACAGTGGCCTGCCTTGTGTGGGCTACCAAACGTTCATGAGGTGGGTTAAGTAAATCACTTTACATGTTGTCCAACATGGACTCTGACAGGTCTGTGCTGTCTCCTTGGCCGGGTCCCTCTCCACTATACAGGCTAACAGCTACTCAATGTTTACAACTCAACTCAGGTAATAGTTTTCTTCTCTGGCAATACTTTACCCCTACCTCCCTCTTGCTTGGGCTAGATGAGGTATGTGTCCTCAGTGCTTTAAAACTTCCCTATTCTCTGATCTGTGACTTATTGTTATTTTAGTTGTAAGTGTATGTCCACCATGCCCCGCCCCCACACCACTGTAACAATGTAGGCAGCTGATGTCTTTCCACACCAAGCACAGTGCCTGGTATAACAATATGCTCAATGACTGCCAAGAGATTAATTAGTATATTAGCAACTATTTATTGGCCTGCTTACTTTGAGTCAGGTGCTATTCTGGCTACTGAAGCTGTAGCTATGAATAAAACAGACATGGCCCCTGCTTTCATAAGCTTACATTCCAGTAGGGAAAGTCAGGAAGTACATCAAAGACATGTAGAGACTTGTGGTTATAGCTCCAACATGTAAAAACTGTGTAAGTCATTAAGCCCATCCTTACTCCAAAAAAAAAAAAAAGAAGCTAAGAAACCGTAAATCACTGATTTTTCTTGGATCCATAAGAGAACTGAGGTTACAGGACAAACTATCACTCTGAAATCTGAAGACAAAGGACAATCCAGACAGTCACAGCTGAGCTCTTACTTGGAGGAACAGCTGCTGGAGTCATAAACTGGTAGGGGACACTTCAGTGGGAATTTGAAGTATTGGGGGCTGAAACAGGAATTTGAAGTGTTGGGACTAATAAGAAAGTGAGCAACTCCTGAGGGTAACAGTCTCAGTGGAAGGGGCCCACAATTTCATTGGTTTTACCTCCAGGAATGCAAAGAGTCAAGAATGATCCCCTCTTGGCTCTGGCAGGGGGAGGGAAAGGGTAAACACTGTAAAATGTTTTTTACAGTGTTTTTCCATAACAGAGAGTTGTCCATAACAAAGACCTTCTCTTAAGAGGAAGAGACTTTACCAAAGCCTATTGCACCCAGGGGAAGGACATCTCTCCAACTCTAGTGCCTGCAAGTCTTCCTGTCTCACCTAAAGGAGTAGGGGCTAAGAACATCTATGAAGGTCACAGCTCAGGGATATAGACCCACTAAAAGACAGATTAATCAAAAGATTATAGAATGCTTTACCTTCCCCATACCTTAAAACCACATCAACATGACCCCAGTAAAATATTAGTGAATTACAACTCAAACAGCAGCAAGACATAGAATCTATCTAAGAAGGAGATCTTAGGGAAGCCAAAGACAATAGGGGGGATGAAAATAAGGACAACAGAAGAATGTGAGGCCTCTGGCATTATAACAAACATTAAACACAGTTCAATTTCTAACACAAAATGTCACATATAGACCTATTTGTCTCAGTTCCTATTACCAGATACATCATATCCAGGTTTCAACAAAATATGAAAAGGCATTCTAAAAGGTAAGAAAAACACAGTCCAAAGAGAGAAAGCAAGAATCAGAACCCAACTCAGATATAACACAAATGTTAGAATTATCAGAAAATTTAATGCAACTATGATTAATAAGTGTTCTAATGGAAAAAGTAAACACTATGCACAAACAGATGGACAATGT
The DNA here is from genome assembly GCF_000951035.1 of Colobus angolensis palliatus. Lineage (NCBI taxonomy): Eukaryota > Metazoa > Chordata > Mammalia > Primates > Cercopithecidae > Colobus > Colobus angolensis. The sequence continues at coordinate 6,043,345 of NW_012111142.1, forward strand.
AACGAGAGATGAAAATACTAAGAAAGTATCTAAAAGAAATCCTAATAATAATAATAATAATAATAATGATAATAATAATAAAAACACGAACAGAAAAAAAGAAGGCCTTTGATGGCCTTAACAAGGCCGAGGAAAGAATCAGTGAATTTGAAGATACATCAGTTAAAAGCTTCCCAAACTAATATGCAAAAAGAAAAAAGAATGGAGGGAAACACCCAGGACACCCAAGAAAAATTTCAAAAGGTACAACATATGCACGATTAGAATATGAGGATAACAAAGTGAGAATGGAGCAGAAGAAATATCTGAAGTAATAATAGCCAAGAACTTCCCAAAATAAAGAACAAACACCCAACAACAGATCCAGAAGTTTAGAGAACACCAAGTAGAATAAATATGAAAATATCGAGACCTGAGCAAATCATAATCAAAAATAGAACCACAGACAAAGAGGAAATTTTGAAAGACGCCAAAGGGGGCAAGAAATCCACTTTATCTAGAGAGAAACAAGCATAGGATTTACAATGAACTTCTCAAAAAACTATGTAAATAAAACCAGAATGGAGTAAGATGTTTAAAATGTTGAAAGAAAAACCTCACTAACCTAGAATTCTATGCCCAGTAAAATTATCTTTCAAACATAAAGGAGAAAGATTTTTCTCAAATAAACGTTTATTGAAAGGAGACCTACACTACAAAAAATGTTGAAAAAAAAGTTATTCAGAGAGAAGGATAGTGATATAGGTCAAAAACTTGGACCTACATAAAGGAAAAGGATCAGATAAGAAATAAATGAAGGTAAATGATAATATTTCATTTTTTTACTCCTAATTGATCTATAATTATATGTTTAAAGTAACAATAGTAACAATATATTGAGTAATTATAGCAAATGGATAAAGGAAATAGATTACAGCAATGTTATAATGGATAGGAAGGAGGAATTGAAAGTACTTCCTTATAAGGTAACTGCACTACATGTAAGTGGTATAGCGTTATCTGAAGCCAAACTTAGGGAAATTACTAACTTTTAAAAAAAGAAGTATAATTGATATGCTAAGAGAAGAGAGAAAATGAAATCACATAAAATGCCTGATAAATACCAGTGAAAGGGAAAGAGGAAAAAAAGGTAAACAAAGAATAAATGTTACAAATATAAAATAGTTACAAACATGGTAGATAATAATCCAACTATGTCAATAATCACTGTAAATGTGAATTGTCTAAATATACTGGTTAAAAGAAAGAAATTGCCAGAGATGATAAAAAGAATAAGGCCTACAAAGAAACCCACTTTTATCTTAGGTTATAAGTAAAGGGATACAGAAAGCTATACAATGCCAATACTCATCACAATAAAGTTGTAGTAGTTACATTAATTTCAGACAAAAGAGACATTGGAGACGAGGAGGGGAAAAAATAGTAATTTAAATCCAAAGAAAGCAGAACACAGGTATTGTGATACCTCTGGTCTTGTTCTTTTTGCTTAGAAATGCTTTGGCTATTCAGGCTCCTTTCTGGCTCCATATGAATTTTACAATAGGTTTTTCTAATTCTGTAAAAAATGATGTTGATAGTTTGATAGGAACAGCATTGAAGCTGTATGGGCAGTATGGCCATTTTAACAATACTGACTGCTTCAATTCATGAGCATGGAATGTTCTGGCATTTATTTGTTTCATCTCCAATTTCTTTCAGCAGTGTTTTATAGTTCTTCTTGTAGAGATCTTTTACCTCCTTGGTTAGCTATATTCCTAGGTAATTCATTTTATTTGTGAATATTTTCAAAGAACTTAAAACAGAGCTACCATTCAATGTAGCAATCCCATTACTGGGTGTACATCCAACGGAAAAGAAACCATTTCACCAAAAAGATATATGCATTCGCATGTTCATCGCCATGCTATTCATAATAGTGAAGACATAATCAACCTAGGTGTTCATCAATGGTGGACTGGATAAAGAAACTGTGGAATATGTACATCATAGATTACTATGCAGCCATAAAAAAGAACAAAATCATGTCCTTTTCAGCAATGTGGAGGTAGCTGAAGGCCATTATCCTATGCAAATTAATGTAGGAACAGAAAACCAAATATCACATGTTCTCACTTGTCAGTGGGAGCTAAACACTGAGCAGACATGGACATAAACATGGGAACAAGAGACACTGGGACGTCTAGCGGGGGACAGGAGGGAGGGGAGACATGGCTTGAGAAACTACCTAGTGTACTATGCTCACCACCTGGGAGACAGGATCTGTACCCAAACCTTAGCACACATAATATACCCATGTAACAAACCTATACATGTACTCCTTGTATATAAAATAAAAGTTGAAATTAAAATTTAAAAAAGCAGAAGAAATAATAAAAACTAGAGCATAAATCAATGAATTTGAGTACAGGAAAGCAATAGAGAAAAATCAATGAAACCAAAGCTGGTTCTTTAGAAACAGCAATAAAACTGACAAACCTTTAGCCAGGGTAATCAAGATAAAAAGAGAGAAGTTACAAATTACTAACATAGGCAGCTAAAAATAATTTAGATGAAATGGACTACTTCCTTGAAAGACAAAAACTATCAAAATTAACATAAGAAATAAATCATCTGACTAGAACTGTATCCACTAATGAAACTGATTCAATAATTAATTACCTTCCAAAAACCAAAGTGCCAGGCCCAAATGGTTTTACTAGTGAATTTTACCAAATATTTAAGGAAAAAATTATACCAGTTCTTTACTATGTCCTCCAGGAAAATAAAAGCAGAAGAAAACCTTCCTGGCTCATTCCATGAGGCCAGCATTACTCTATTACTAAAACCAGACAAAGACATTACAAAAAAGAAAGCCAAAATCCACTATCTCTCATGAATACAGATGAAAAATATTCTCAATATAATATTAGCAAATCAATCCAACAATGTGTAAAAGGAATTATATGCCACAAACAAATAGGATTTACTCCAGGTATACAAGGTTGGTTCAACATTCAAAAATCAGTCAATGTAATCCATTACATCAACAGATTAAATAAAAACAATTATATAATCATATTAATAAATGCAGACAAGTATTTGAAAAAATCTAACAATCATTTTTTGTTGTGATTAAAAATTAAAAATTCCCAGCAAACTATAAATATAGAGGATTTTCCTCACCTCGATAAAGAACATGTACAAAAAAACTCTACAGCTATTAACATACTTGATGGAAAATTGGATGCTTTCCCACTAAGATCAGGAACAAAGCAAGAATGTCCTTTCTCACCACTCCTATTCAAGACTGTACTGGAAGTCTTAGCTAGTGCAAAAAGACAAAGAAATGAAAAGGCAAACATACTGGAAAGGAAGAAATAAAACAGTCTTTATTCTCACATGACTTGTATGTCTATGTGGAAGATCACAAAGAATGAACAAATCAACCAACCAACCCAATGACAACACCAACAAATCCTGGAACTAATAAGCAAGCAAGTAAGGGTATAGGATACAGGGTTAATATACAAAAATCAATTTCTTTCTAGCAATTACCATCAAGGAAAAAAATGGAATTTGATTTAAAAAAATACCACTTACAATAGCATGCTGCAAAAAAACAAACAAACAAAAACATAAACAAAAACAAAAACCCCACAAAAACACTTAGGTATAAATCTAACAAAAGTACACAGACTCTGTATGTGGAAAATTACAAAACTCTCATGAAATAAATAAAAAATGATCTAAACAAATGGCGAGATATTCTATGTTCATGGATTCGAAAACTCAATATTGTTAAGATGACAGATTCTCCCTATGTGTTCGATAGATTCAATATAATACAATTCAATACAACACAAATTGAATTCTCAGCAAACTATTTTGTAAGTATCCATAAAATGATTCTAAAATTTATATGGAAAGGCAAAAGATCTACATTAATCAACATAATACTAAAGAAAAAGAACAAAGTCAGTGAACTGACACAACCCAACTTCATGACTTACTGTAAAGCTACAATAATTAAGACAGTGTAAGGTAGGGGAAAGAAAAGACAAATAGATCAATGGAACCAAGGAGAGAACTCAGAAATAGACACAAACATAGTCGACTGATTTATTCCTTTTCCAACTCCTTTGACAAAGGAGTAAAGGCAATTCAAAGGATATAGTGTAATATTTTCAACAAGTCATGTTTGAAATATTGTATGTCCACATGCAAAACAATGAATCTAGAAAGTGACATTAGAGGTTTTGCAAAAATTAACTCAAAGTAGATCACAGACATAATTGTAAAACACAAAACTATAAAACATCTAGACGATAACAGGAAAAAAATCTAGATGACCTTGGGCTAAGTGATAAGTTTAGATACAAAACCAAAAGCATAATCCATTACAAAAATTGATAAGCTGGATCACTAAAATTCTAAAACTGCTCTGCAACAGACATTTTTAACAGAATGGAAAGACAAGTCACAAACTTGAAGAAAACACATATCTGATAAAGAACTTGTATGCAAATATACAAAGAACTCTTAAAATTCAACAATAAGTAAATAAGCAATGTAGTGAAAAAGTAAGCAAAATATATGAACATGTGATTCACTAAAGAAGATATATAGATGGCACATAATATATATATATAAAGACACTCAACATCATTTGCCATTAAAATTGCATATTAAAATAGCAGTGATATTCATCTATAAACCTATTAGAATAGCTAAAATAAAAAAGTCTAACAATGCCAAATGCTAAGAAAATATGTGAAGATTCCAATTATGTGACATTTTGGAAAAGGTAGAACTATAAAGGCAATAAAAAGATCAGTGATTGTCAAGGAGTTGGGGAAAAAGGAGGGCAAGTTAAAGAGGTAAAATACGGGGAAATTTTTTTCTTTTTTTTGAGATGGAGTCTCGCTCTGTCACCCAGGCTGGAGTGCAGTGGTGCAATATCCACTCACTGCAAGCTCCGCCTCCCAGGTTCACACCATTCTCCTGCTTCAACCTCCCGAATAGCTGGGACTACAGGTGCCCACCACCACGACTGGCTAATTTTTTTTTTTGTATTTTTAGTAGACAGGGTTTCATTGTGTTAGCCAGGATGGTCTCAATCTCTTGACCTTGTGATCCACCTGCCTGAGCCTCCCAAAGTGCTGGGATTAGAGGTGTGAGCCACTGTGCCCAGCCAACATGGGGGATTTTTAATTTTAATTTTTTAATTGAGACAGAGTCTTGCTCTGTTGCCCAGGATAGAGGGCAGTGGCACGATCTTGGCTCACTGCAAACTCCGCCACCCAAGTTCAAGTGATTCTCCTGCCTCAACCTCCTGAGTAGCTGGGATTACAGGCCACTGCCACCATGCCTGGCTAACTTTTTGGATTTTTAGTAGAGATGGGGTTTTGCCATGTTGGCCAGGCTGGTCTTGAACTCCTGACCTCATATGATGTGCCCGTCTAGGCCTCCCAAAGTGCTGGGATTGCAGGTGTGAGCCACCATGCCCAGATGGGATTTTTAACTTTTAGGGTGCTGAAAGTATTCTATATGATAATGTAATTGAATATGCATGACATTATGCATTTATCAAAACCACTGAATGTTAGTGTACAAAAAGTAAACCTTAATGCATGTAAACTTTAAAAATTCAGGAGGTAGGGGATCCCATGATGGAATGTAGTATGTGAAAAACAATATAACTGTGTTACCAGTGTATAAAATGATCTCACTTGGGGTGGTGGGCGATTAAGGTGCTGACCTAAGTAACTTCAGAAATTAGTAGAGTATGAAAAACTAAAGATTAAAAAAACACAAAAAACAAACAAACCCCGAGAAAACTGTACATAAGTCCTGTCTTCTAGTTAATAAAGTTGTATTCTGCAATGGTATGGGTTAACAATTCTGATATTTCTATATATGTATATTGAAATTGAATAATTAAGTAAATGGATGGCAGTGGTGGGAGCCAGATTTCTCACTATTTGAGGGTGAATTTAAATATAAGCAAGGGGAGAGAGTTAGAATGATCCATGTGGCAATAGATTACAGTAGGAAACCAGAGTGAATTCATGTTTAGCTTAGTAATGAAAAGATGATTACATAGAGAAATATTTATAGATATGGGTATATACATGGGTTAGGGTACACACCCATTTCCTTCCTCTTTCAGCTGGCAGCACCAAGAAGCAACAATAGCCCAAGAGTAATGAGCACACTTAGTGCCCAAATATTGGTTTCTAACTACCAGTTTCCAGTAACAAGAATCAGGCTCTTTGGAGAAATGGTTGATTCTAGAACTGGAGCAGGAAATATGCAAAATTAGCCTAGAGTGCCTTGTAGTGCCAGAAAGTAAGAATATAATTTTTAAAAACCTCACAAGATACACAATTATGGGATTATGTCAAAGGGTCACAGGAGCCAACTGAGGAGATGCCAATGGCCAAAACTGGAACAACTGAGTAACAAAACAAAGTAGTACTAGATTATAACCCAAAATATAAATATATATGAGTTATCAGATGAATGAGTGAATAAATAAATGAGAAGAGACAAATCTCCCAAACAGAATAATTCCAAATTTATGTAGATATTCCTCCCATGAAGAGGTAGATCATAACTTACTTCTCACTCACTCCTTAAGTTTGAGCTGTGCATAGTGACTTCTTTTCAAAGAGTACAGTATAAAAAGGAAGGAGAAAGAGCAATTTTATAGTGGAGAAGCCTGACAAACACTACCTTAGTCAGATGACTAAGACCAATAGTGATAAGTTACACTGATAGTAAGTATCCTTGATATGATATGATATGATGAGAATGGTACTTTGTCTCTCTTCTGTTTTCTCCCAAAAGACCAAAACTCCAATCATGAAAAAAAAAAAAAAAAATCAGACAAATCTCAATTGAAGGACATACTACAAAGTATCTGACCAATACTCCTCAAAAATGTCAAGGTCATCAAAAGCCAGAGTAGCTTAAGGAGACATGATGACTAAATGTAATGTGGTGTCCTGGAAGGGATCCTAGAATAGAAAAGGGATGTTAGGTAAAATCTGAGGAAGTCTGCATAAAATATATGCTTTAATTAACAAAGGTGTTGCTTCACTTCTATTACTGTGCTCACAGAACAAGTAAACACTATTGGATATTGCTGTCCTCAGAGAATCTGCAGAAGTCTGTGAATGTTGATATGAGTTGGTTAATCCTGGGCCCAGCTAATGCTAACTTGTTCAGTTACCTGTCAGGTGTCTTTCACTGTGTTTAAAAATACATTGCATTACAAACTGGTAAACAAATAAAATAAAATAAAATAAAAATAATGTTTCAATACTGGTTCATTAATTGTAACAAATGCACCATACTAATGTAAGATGTTAATAATAAAGGTAACTAGGTATGTGGTTTACAAAAGCTCTCTGTATCCCCCGGGTGCAGTGGCTCACACCTGTAATCCCAGCACTTTGGGAGGCCAAGACAGGTAGATCACTTGAGGTCAGGAGTTTGAGACCAGTCTGACCAACATGGTGAAACCCTGTCTCTACTAAAAATACAAAATTAGCCGGGTGTGGTGGTGCACGCCTGTAATCCCAGTTGCTTGGGAGGCTGAGGCAGGAAAATTGCTTGAACCCAGGAGGTGGAGGTTGCAGTGAGCCAAGATTGTGCCACTGTACTCCAGCCTAGGCAACAGAGCGAAACTGCATCGCAGAAAAAAAAAAAAAAAAGGAAAGAAAAACTCTCTGTATCATCTTCACAATTATTTCTGTAAATATAAATGTAAATATAAAACTCTTCTAAAAATAAAGTTTATTAAAATAAAATATATGGTCATGTTTATCAAAATAATACATATGTTTATGCACATATATCACACAGATGGTGGTAAGTACTACGGAGAAAAAACATCAAGTAGGGCAAAGGGCACAGAGAATGGTAGGTGTGGAGCAGGCAGTTTGTATAGGGTGACTAGGAATGGCATCTCTCTGATAAAATGACATTTGAGCAGAGATCTAAGGGAATGAGGGAGTGAACAATGAAAAAATCAACGGAAAGATGATTCCACACGGAGGGAATTGTAAGCTTGAAAACCCTGAGGTGGAAGTGTGCTCAGTGAATGGAAAGAGAGCAACGAAGCCAGACCTGCTGGAGCAGTTTGGGCAAGTGGCAGAAGGAGATGAAATTAGACAGGGAGTGAGCACCAGGCCAGGAGGGCTTTGCACGTCCTGGAAAGGACTAAATAAATGAATGAATAAATAATATGAGTGGAAACTTCGTCTTAAAGTTTATTCTAGGTATTCCAGGCTTTTTTTTTTTTTTTAAGTCATCCTTCATAATATACTTCCCTCCCCCAGGCATGCACAAGTATTCTATCATAACAATAAGAAAATCAATCTTGGCTGCAATTGTTACAACAAGACCCTCTAGTCTCCTGGAAGATGCCTAAGGCATGTCATCTCCTTTCTGAAACAAAATTTGAGTCTGTTTCTAGACAGGCAAAGTGAAACGAAGGCTTGAGGCCAATTTTTCACATAATTTAATATACATATAAAACTCACATATGCCTGAAATCTTTAGATAATGGAAAGAAAAGTGGATTTTCTTCTCTTCATTATTAGAGTAATTGGCTCAAACTCTCATTTCATTTTGCACATGTAGGCACAACCGAGTCTGTAATTAGTTTCAAACCACCAAAGTAGAAACAGAATAAAACCTCAGCTAACTGAAGAACCTTTTTTTCTCCCTTGACATACTTGCCTTTCAATGGCTACAGGCATAAGGCATGAATCTGAAAGCAAGATCATGACTTGGACTTGCTTAAAAAACAAAATAACTTGCAAAGCATGCATTGGGTGAGTTTTGTTGCCTTTTCTATCTCTATTTTCAGTCCCACATAATGAGAGAAGGTTTCCTGAATGATGATGAAATCCCCAGTAATCAGAGGAGAGACCCCAGGCTCATTGCTGGCATGCTAACAAAGGCATGAGAACACTCACCTCTTACAGAGATTTTTACCAATGAGGATGAAATCAAACCACTTTGCTCTGACCTTGACTTTAACCAGAAAGTTATATAAAGGGATTGTGTTACATGAGAGTAAATTGTGGATCTCTCAATAGTTGGGACTTGAACTTAAAATATTTTGGTTTATTTAAGGGTGGTGCATGCCACACTCAATCACAGGCCATGTCTTTTTGGGGATAACCTCTCTGAACCTCAGTTTTTTCATCTCTAAAATGACAATCATGATTTCTGCCAGCTTGCAAGGCCCTTATCAATATCAAATGAAACAATGTTCCTAAAATGCCTAGAACAGTGTCTGACCTATAATAAGTGATTAACATGCACCGCTTCTTTTTATAAACATAATTATACATCCCATAGTTGCACTCGGCATAGATCTGGAGAAATGCAGGCTCTCGATAAATGTTTGTTGAATAAATAACTGTCTGAATGAAGTATCTCCAGAAAGTCTTAAAAGATACTTTAATAATATTTAATGTAATGCTGATAATAACTATCCTTTATTGAGCACCTACTGCTTGTCAGATGCTATGATATATGCTCACATATATCATTTCACAGAATTCTCATGACTACCTAGTAATGTAGGCTTTTTTTTTTTTTAGCTCCGTTTTACAAATGAGGAACTGAGGTTGAGAAAGGTTAAGTAAATTCCCTAGGATGACACGGCTAGCAAGTGGCAGAACTGGATTTTTAACTCCTATCCTGATTCCAGAGGCCATGCTCTTAACTGCTGTAGCATCCTGTGCAGTATTTTAAAACACTTAAAAAAAAAAAAAAAAGTTCTGTTGACTTCTTTGTTAAGAAAGACTCAACTAGGGTGAAGAGGTCTTCCTGCTTCTTCCCAGAATAGCCTCGTCTGGTTGGATTGGCAGCTCCTAGGTTAGGAACAGGTGGGACCAGTAAAGCTGCCAGGGACAGGCCCTTGAGAAGGTGGCTGAACACACTGTCCAGTCCCTTTCAAAGTCTAGTGGGGATGGCTCTCACACAGGCTGGCGGGGTGGATCCTGGGTGTTGAGCCGGGGTGTGACCTTGAACAAAAGAGGTGTAAGTACCCCAGAGGCAAAAGTCAATTGTTCTGAGAGGGAAGCCGGTGAAGTGGTCCTGGGTGCCAGTTATATGGGGGTCAGGAAGCTAAAGCCAAGGGCACTGGGAGTGGCCATGAGCCAGGAGGCCAGGGACTGAGAGTCTGGGGGAAAGTAGTGAAAGCCTCAGACAGGCTGCAAGCAACATCAGGCTTGGCAAAGGGCCTTTGTAGTGCGAGGTCTCTGACCCCACGGTATACAGTGGGGAGTGTCAATGTGTAGGGGAAGGGGTGGTATGGGACAAATTCAACCTCAGAATGCTTCTCTGGGTAAACTCACTTTGGAAGAGGGGCAGGTGACAAGCTTACAAAGAACCATCATCCTATCACCATCCTAGGAGTTGGCAGAGGGCAAGTTGCTAATGCATGGGTGTGTCGGCTATGCCGCTGGTGGTAGTGGAGAGCCTCACATGCTTCTATCTGGAACAAGTGGTGTTCAACAAATATTTGTTGAGAGCCACCCTCCACCCCACGCCAGGCCCTGTAGGAATTGCAAGAAACAGAGGTTAGGAACTGGTTGGTGGCTCTCCTGGAGGGAGTCACAGTCTAGAAGGCAAGCCCTTTATTACTACCATCCATGAGCTTGGCCGATCTACCTCCTTAGTTTTCCTGCTGAATCACAGAAGCCTATCATAACAACGTGTTAATAAACAGGAGGAGGTTTATGGTTGTAAAATGCTTTCACACCAACAGGAGGCAGTGTGATCTGACAGAAAGAATGTCTGGATGAGAATTAGGAAGACCCAGTTCAAATGCCAGCATAACAATTTACTTAGTTGTCTGATCTTTAGCCAAATCCCTTATGGTCTTGGACCCAGAGTCTCATCATCTGTAAAACTGGGCTTGTAACACTTACCCTGTTTTCTCCTGAGAGGTAATTTGACAGTAAGAAAGATCATGGACTCAGGGGCCAAACTGCCTGGGTTCAAAGTGTAGTTTCTCTACATACCAGCTGTGCGACCATAGGTGTGTTACTTAATCTTTTCTGTGCCTCAGTCTCCCCAGCTATACAAAGGAGATAATACCCCCCATCTAATAGGGTTTCTCTGAAGATTAAATTAGTTAATACATGTTAAGCAATTAGAAGAGAAATTAGAAAGTGCTGGCACACAGAAATACTTAAGTGCTATTGATGGGAAGACACAATATAGTGCATAACTCAATCAGCATATAATTCTTGTCTTTTCCCTCCTTCTTCACATAGTGCCAGTAGCAGTGAGACTAGGACTTGAGCCTAAATCTCCATACTTCAAGTCCTATGTCCCTCAACTATGGCTAAGTGGTAAGGCTTAAGCAGTGCTGGTCATGGCCTTCTCAATCTACATGTGTGCCTTCTCTTCTTGGCGTATGTTCTTTAGCCATTCCAAACCCAAGCTCCAAGTGTTCATCCCGGGATTGCCTCTCCAATGCATGTCACACTTCTGGGTTCACACAATTTCCTCCTTCCTGTCTTTCACATCCGGCCTGACTTTGTTGAAAGAAAGTCATTTTCATTACGGCATCCCGTGCTCTAAACCATGCCATAGCTGCCCATTGCCTGTGGTGGGAAATATCAGACTGGTCCAGGTAGCGTAAAGTCTTTAATTCATGGCACTTTCCATCTGAATCCCTGGGGAAATGATTATAGGTAACAGTATTAGAACAAGCAGAACCTATGATTATGTTATATGGGTTTACAGGGTATATAGATTACCCTATAAAATCTCAACGACAAGCATATGTATCCAAGGAAGAACGTAACAACACAAAAGCCCTGCACTGTTGAACTAAGTAAGCATTGTGGAATATTTCTAATTTTCCCATCAACCTTTGATTGCTATAATTTAAGCCTCAATTTTCATATCTGTAAAGCAGGATGATACTTACATCACAGAATGGACAGGGAGGGTTAAGGGCGAGGATATGTGTAATGTGTGTGGTCAGCAATCCTGCACCTAAGTGTTATGATGATCACTATTATTATTCTAAAACCCAGGTACCTCTCTCTGGCCTTCAGAATCCTGTAGAATCTGTCCCCACATTATTTACCTGTTCTGATTTTCTACAGTTTTCAGGGATTTGCTGATCCTGTCCCTCTGAGAGCTCTCACTTCCATTTCTGCAGGAACTCTGTGGTTCCTTTTCCCACTTCCATCATGCCTGAATCTGAGTCTCTGCTTTTTAAATTTGGTCTGTCATTCGAGGCACAGTTCACACTTGACCATGGAACTTGAGAGCCCTCCCCTACCCTGTCCATTCTCTTGTTCCCAGCTCTCTGAATTCACACTCACTTACTGTCTGTACTAAATAACTTACTTTAAAATGCCTGCTATTGTCTCAGTATTTTGGTTTTCTCTCCCTAATTAGATTGTAATCCTTTCTCAAGCAGTCACTGAGATTTTTTTTCTTTAATGCTAGTTTGCTGCATAAAACAAATGTTCCAAAAGGTCCTAGCAATGTTTCCTCTGAGGGTCCCCAAATGGAGCGCAAAGACTCCTGGGAGTTCGGAGATCAAGAAGTAGTTTATTCATCTTTTTAAATGAAAATAATGATACCAACCTCACAGAGTTGTTGGACAGATTGAGATCATGGGCATAAAATTGGCTAGAAATATGCTTAACTGAATTATCTTGCACAAGAGAAGCAAAGGGTAACTGGAATTGATAGGAAACTGGGAAAGGAGGTAAAAGGAAAGGGAGTGCCATGCTGATAAAACAGATGTATTAAGTATCTCCTGTGTGCTAGGTACTATGCTAGGCATTTTATATATATATATAATGATACTGGTGACTAACACAAGTTCTGGAGTCAGGTTGTTTGATTCAAATCCTAGTCCTACCTGTTACCAGCTTTGTGGCCCCAGCTAACCTACTTGAAATAGGTTTTAATACCTTTGGCTTATGTCCTTCATCTTTAAATTGAGATAATTTAAAGCACAGGCAAACTTCTTTCTATAAAGGGCCAGATAGTAAGTATTTTAGGTTCTATGGGCCATTTGGTCACTGTTACAATTATTCCACCCTGCAGTTGTAGCACAATAGCAGCCATAGGGCCTATGTGAATGAACGGATGTGACTGTGTCTCAATAAAACTTTATTTTCAAAAACAGTCAGTAGGCAAAATTTGGTCTGTGGGGAGTAGTCTGCCAATCTGTAATATAGAATCTATTTCCTTAGGTCTGTGTGAGGATTAAAAAGTTAACATAGACTGTGCTCTTAGCACAGTGCTCCGCACATAGTAATTACTCAACAAATGTTGGCTGTTGTGTATATAATGGACCCATGGAATAGGTGTTAGTATGCCCCTTTACAGGGAAGCAAACTAAAGCTCAGAAGTAATTAAATAGTTTCTCCAAGATCTGACATGTCATAGTGGCAGAGTCAGACTTAGAGCACAAGCTTGACTGACTCTAAAACCAGTAGTTTTCTCACAGCCATTTTTTGTCAACTTAAAGTTCGTATTAGAACCAAGACCAAATTTCATTGACCCAAGGGGAACCAAGTGTTTTGGGACTTGACTCAGATGCTGGCAACCTATCAATTGATTAAATTGGGCTGCAGATCCCAATGAATGTTGCTGGAAAGCACACAACTTTTTGCCTTTGAATCCTGACTCCAGTGAATCCTGATTCCAGATAGGGAACAGGTGTGGAATTCATGTTCACCACCCTCTTAGGGTGCTCACAGTCTTAGCCTTCCTTGGTCTCAGCATTGGTTTCTTATGGCACCAATGTATCAGCTGCTTTTGGTGAGCTCTAATTAAGTGCACAAATAGGGCAAGCTTCCCAAATCCCACATTAGTTCTGCTTTGGAATGCCAGAACTTTTCTACCATGGAAAAATGCTTCATGCCCTGACTCTTAACAAACCAGCAAGTTCAAATGCATTTCTGGGAGGGACAAGAATCCAAGCTGTTATGTGAGAAGGCAATGAAAGAAAGGGCTTTTCTTGAAAGGGGGAAACAAAGGGCATCCAGAAATGTCACCAAAATGCCCTGCAAACTCTCAAGCTTACTCCAAGCTGTTCTTTGTTTGAAGGCCTCGGAAGTATGATGCATGTAACTCTTTCCTAGGTCAAGGATAGTGTACTTAAACCTGAGAATCTGAAGCCAGCATCAGCAAAGATTTCTTTTCATATGTCAAATACAAGGAATAAAAAGGAAAAATAACTCATATTAAATGGCACAGACTTTGTATCTTTGAAAACTCTCCACCTATTTGACTTATTTCTCTCTCCTCTTCCTCTTCTTCCTCTTTTCCTCCTTTTCTTCCTTCTCCTCCTCCTTTTCTTTTCTACACTCACTCCAAAGTCCAATCTAATAACTGCTTGATTCTAGGGGGACTCTCTGGTACTGTAGCTGAGAAGACATAGTAATGGTTGTTTTTATTCATGTGAATTTAACAGCAATCAGCGGTTTGTTTTATATTTAATTCCACATGTGCCAGAGTGAAACCATTCAGGCCATAATTCCCCAAATGCACCGCATGTCTGTCTATTCCCAGCGTTCACTGGACCATTGTGTTGACATATTTTCCCTCATCAAAGGAAATAAACTAGCTTGGCCTTCAACTTGATGCTCCCAGAGACAATGCAATGATGGAAGCCACAAAGATTCACCACCACTAGGTCTCTGACATCCCAGATCTAAGTGGATCCTATAGACTTCATGCTGGCACCCAACCCAGGCCTCTGGTAAGACAGACATAATCCTTCCGCTGGTCACCATGGCTTCCTGCCCAGGGAAAGAGCAGGCTCTTTGGGACTTTCTGGCTCAGGAGAGCTGAAGGGGCCTTTAGTTAAGGTGGCCATAGTTTATTATCCCAATGAACTCACCTTTGAGTCCTAGACACTTTTCAGAAGGAAAGAGAATGTTATTATTAATAATTATGCCAAGATTAAGACATTAGCTAGGTATGTCCTGGATGTATTATCACCCTTCCACTTCATTTCCAAGGAGCTGTTGATGGTTTGGAGAAATGATTGTCATTGGGCACTTCTCTCTTAATGATGGTAAGAAACAGAAGTTTCAGACTTCACCATTTGATTTTAATGCCTCTATTCTGTGTTGCTTCTTCTGAAACATTCTACCAGACGTTTTAGACTTCTGAAAAGCAAATATATACCTAGAAAATACTGAAGTATGCAACAAATACTAATTGTATCCAGGGCGGAAGCCTTTCTGATGATGGTGACAGGGGAAGAGGTTCCAGCCCCACATGTGGGAAGGGCCATCTTCTTGAAAGTCTTAGAGTAGGACCAATAAAATATTCAAACTTTTTGCAGAACTACAACATAATTGTCAGCTTTTTATTTGATTATATAAGGGCTTTAAACAAAGCAACTGCTCAACATTTACTCTCACCATTATTTCATAATGAAAAGGAGATTTTAATACCAAAAAAGTGGTTATCATGATATCAGAATAAAGGAGAATCATTTAAATAGTCTACATTTAGTTTTATCAAATCTCAATACCCTGTCCTTATTGTTTCATTTCTCATGGACTAGTGAAGCTTTGTGAAGGACCTGCAGTGGAGACCAGCTGCACGAGTGTGTCATCCATTAAACTGGTACCAGTAGAGTGGGGTGTTGCTGAAAAGATACCCAAAAATGTGGAAGCGGCTTTGGAACTGGGTAACAGGCAGAGGGTGGAATGTTTTGGAGGGCTCAGAAGAAGAGAGGAAGATGTGGGAAAGTTTGGAACTCCCTAGAGACTTGTTGAATGACTTTGACAAAAAAATGCTGATAGTGATATGAACAATAAGGTCTAGGCTGAGGTGGTATCAGATGGAGATGAAGAACTTGTTGGGAATGGGAGCAAAGGTGATTCTTGTTATGTTTTAGCAAAGAGAATGGTGGCATTTTGCCCCTGCCCTAGAGATTTGTGGAACTCTGAACTTGAGAGAGATGATTTAGGGTGTCTGGTGGAAGAAATTTCTAAGCAGCAAAGCATTCAAGAGGTGACTTGGGTGCTACTAAAGGCATTCAGTTTCAAAAGGAAAATGAAGGGGTGGCCTGCCCCTCTACACCTGGCACTGTCTCTGGAGTGGGTCGCGCCCGGCCGGCGTGCGGCCGGGTGCTTGGCG
>NW_012111142.1:6060089-6060501 GCF_000951035.1 Colobus angolensis palliatus
TGCTAGAAACATCGCTGTGCTAATCAAGGTTGAAAGGATTTTGGGCTGTAAGGAATGTGCTTTGTTAGCCAAATGTTTAAAGCCTGCTTGTGGTTAAAGGTCAGTACCACTCCCTTAAATCTCAGTAAAAAAAAAACATCTGTGTCCTGCCCATCCCTGGGAAAATATAACATTTCTGTATATCTGTATGCCTTACTGCTAAATTACTCCCTTATCTTTTTGATAATAAATACTGAGAGAACTCAGAGACCAGTGCCAGTGTGGGTCCTCTGGAAGCACAGCACTGGCCCCCTGGGGCCTCAGTTTTCTTTCTCTATACTTTGTCTCTGTGTCTTTATTTCTTTTCTCAAGTCTCTCGTTCCACCTAGTAAAAAACACCCACAGGTATGGAGGGGCAGGCCACCCCTTCAGG
>NW_012111142.1:6060551-6075749 GCF_000951035.1 Colobus angolensis palliatus
AAAAAACACCCACAGGTATGGAGGGGCAGGCCACCCCTTCAGGAAAACAGAGCATAAAAGTTTGCAAAATTTGCAGCCTGACAATGCAATAGAAAAGAAAATCCCATTTCTGAGGAGAACTTCAAGCTGGCTGCAGAAATTTGCATAAGTAATGAGGAGCCAAATATTAATCCCCAAGACAATGAGGAAAATGTCTCTAGGGCACGACACAGGTCTTCATGGCAGCCCCTCCTATCACAGGCCTGGAGGCCTAGGAGGAAAAAGTGATGTTGTGCACCAGGCCCAGGGTCCCCATGATGTGTGCAGCTTAGGGATTTGGTGCCCTGCATCCCTATAGCTTGAGCTGTGGCTTCAGAGGGTGCAAGTCTCAAGCCTTGGCAGCTTCCATGTAGTTCTGAGCCTGCCAGTGCACAAAAGTCAAGAATTGAGGTTTGGGAATCTCTGCCTAAATTTCAGAAGATGTATGGAACACCTGGATGCCCAGGCAGAAGTTTGCTATAGGGGCAGGGTCCTCTTGGAGAACCTCTGCTATGGCAGTGCAAAGGGAAATGTGGTGTCAGAGCCTTAACACAGAGTCCCTACTGGGGTACCGCCTAATGGAGCTGAGAGAAGAGGGCCACCAACCTCCAGATTCCAGAATGGCAAATCTACTGATGGCTTGCGCTGCACACCTGGAAAAGCTGCAGACACTCAATGCCAGCTTGTGAGGGCATCTGGGAGAGAGGCTGTATCATGCAAAGCCACAGAGGCAGAGGTGCCCAAGACCATAGGAACCTACGTCTTGCATGAGTGTGACCTGGATGTGAGACACGGAATCAAAGGAGATCATTTTGTAGCTTTAAGATTTGACTGCCTCACTGGATTCTGGACTTGCATGCGGCCTGCAGCCCCTTTGTTTTGGCCAATTTCTCCCATTTGGAATGGCTGTATTTACCCAATGCCTGTATCCCCATTGTATCTAGGAAGTAACTAACTTGCTTTTGATTTTACATGCTCATAGGCAGAAGGGACTTGCCTTGTCTCAGATGAGACTTTGGACTGGGGACTTTTGAGTTAATGCTGAAATGAGTTCAGACTTTGGGGGACTGTTCTGAAGGCATGATTAGTTTTGAAATGTGAGGATATGAGATTTGGGAGGGGCCAGGGGTGGAATGATATGGTCTGGCTGTGTCCCCATCCAAATCTCATCTTGAATTCTCCCATGTTGTGGGAGGGACCTGGTGGGAGATGATTGAATCATGGGGGTGGGTCTTTCCTGTGTTCTTCTCATGATAGTGAATGGGTCTCGCAAGTTCTGATGGTTTTAAAAGTGGGAGTACTCATCAACTCCTCCTTTACATCAGATGGGTGCTGACGAGTTGATGGGTGCAGCACACCAACATGGCACAAGTATACGTATGTAACAAACCTCCATGTTATGCACATGTACCTTAGAACTTAAAGTATAATAATAATATATATATATATACATAAATTTTTTAAAAAAAGTGGGAGTCCCTCTGCACAAGCTCTATCTTTGCTTGCCGCCATCCATGTAAGATGTGACTTGCTCCTCCTTGTCTTTTGCCATGATTGTGAGGCCTCTCCAGCCACATGGAACCTCTTTGTAAATTGCCCAGTCTCGGATATGTCCTTATTAGTAGCATGAAAACTAATATACCCATACAATGCACAGAGCTCTATCTAGAAAGAGCCCAAGCTGGGGTTAACTGTTTGCAGTCAATTTCTTTCAATTCTTCTGTTGTTGTTGTTGTTTTAATTATATTTTAAGTTCTGGGATAGATGTGAAGAACATGCAGGTTTGTTACATAGCTATATATGTGCCATGATGGTTTGCTGCACCCATCAACCTGTTGTCTACATTAGGTATTTCTCCCCTTGACCCCACCGCTTGACAGGCCCTGGCCTGTGATGTTCCTCTCCCTGAGCCCATATGTTCTCATTGTTCAACTACCACTTATGAGTGAGAACATGTGGTGTTTGGTTTTCTGTTCCTGTGTTAGTTTGCTGAGAATGATGGTTTCCAGCTTCATCCACGTCTCTGCGAAGGACATGAACTCATTCTTTTTTATGGTTGCATAGTATTCCATCGTGCATATATGCCACATTTTCTTTATCCAGTCTAACATTGATGGGCATTTGGGTTGGCTCCAAGTCTTTGCTATTGTGAATAGTGCTGCAATAAAATTACGTGTGCATTTATCTTTGTAGAATGATTTATAATCCTTTGGGTATATACCTAGTAATGGGATTGCTGGGTCAAATGGTATTTTTAGTTTTAGATCCTTGAGGAATCGCCACACTCTTCCACAAAGGATGAACTAATTTAGACTCCCAACAACAGTGTAAAAGTGTTCCTATTTCTCCATATCCTCTCCAGCATCTGTTGTTTCCTGACATTTTAATGATCACCATTCTAACTGGCATTGAGATGGTATCTCATTGTGGTTTTGATTTGCATTTCTCTAATAAGCAGTGATGATGAGCTTTTTTTCATATGTTTCTTGGCCACATAAATGTCTTCTTTTGAAAAGTGTCTGTTCATATTCTTTGTATACTTTTTGATGGGGTTGCTTTTTTCTAGTAAATTTGTTTAAATTATTTGTAGATTCTGGATATTAACCATTTTTCAGATTGATGGATTGCAAAAAATTTCTCCCATTCTGTAGGTTGCCTGTGCACTCTGATGATAGTTTCTTTTGCTATGCAGAAGCTCTTTAGTTTAATTAGATCCCATTTGTCAATTTTGGCTTTTGTTGCCATCGCTTTTGGTGTTTTAGTCATGAAGTCTTTGCCCATGCCTATGTCCTGAATGGTATTACCTAGGTTTTCTTCTAGGGTTTTTACGGTTTTAAGTCTTACATTTAAACCTTTAATCTATCTTAATTTTTGCGTAAGATGTAAGGAAGGGGCCCAGCTTCAATTTTCTGCATATGGCTAGCCAGTTTTCCTAACACCATTTATTAAATAGGGAATACTTTTTTATCTTTGAATCTGTGTTTTATAAGTGAAAACTGATGGAACAATGGGGCTAGTCTCCAGGGCCAGTTCTTGGCCATCCACTCTCTGTCTTCTGCTGCCCCATCCCACTGCTGACCACACACCTGTAAGTTGGTGGTAGGGTTACACGGCTAGGGGTGAGGGCATGTTTTGCTCTTGCACTTCTTCTCATAGAGATGAGCATAGGTGTGCAAAGAGTCAGGCCCGACATTGAGCCCCTTGTGTCTCAGGGTGGGCCAAGGCAGTGACCCCAGCTGGCTACCACTGCCATGGAGTGTCAGGCTGACAACCTACAGAGGGGTTCCATGTAAAAATTTGGAAAGCCTTGGAAGTCACCTGTCAGCCATGGGTTGAGGCAGAAGGCCTGTTGGAAGGAGTGACTTTCCTGCCCCTGGTCAGGGATCTACATTTTCATTTTGCAATGGGCCCCACAAATTGGGGAATATACACATTGTAGCCTGCCCTGCCTGCAGTGGTCCTCCAGTGACATTTGAGAACTACTGACCTACCTGATAGGTCCTTGCCTCTAAATATTTCCTCTACTCCTCTCACTTGTAAGTAAATTCTTTGCATGTTGACAGCCACTTCATTCTTGGCCTGGACTGGGTGGCTAATTGTCCACCTGTGGGTGGCATTTCACAGTTTGGAAGGCACTCTTCTTTGTGTGTGTGTGTGTGTGTGCGCGCGCGCGCGCGCGTGCGTGTGAGATATAGTTTCATTCTGTGTCTCCACCTAAATCTCATCTCAAATTGTAATCCCCACGTATTGAGGGAGGGACCTGGTAGGAAGTGATTGGATCATGGGAGTGGTTTCCCCCATGCTGTTCTTCTGATAGTGAGGGAATTCTCATGAGAGCTGATGGAACAATGGGGCTAGTCTCCAGGGCCAGTTCTTGGCCATCCACTCTCTGTCTTCTGCTGCCCCATCCCACTGCTGACCACACACCTGTAAGTTGGTGGTAGGGTTACATGGCTAGGGGTGAGGGCATGTTTTGCTCTTGCACTTCTTCTCATAGAGATGAGCATAGGTGTGCAAAGAGTCAGGCCCGACATTGAGCCCCTTGTGTCTCAGGGTGGGCCAAGGCAGTGACCCCAGCTGGCTACCACTGCCATGGAGTGTCAGGCTGACAACCTACAGAGGGGTTCCATGTAAAAATTTGGCTTAAAAGTGGCAGTTTCCCCTGCACTCACTCTCTTTCCTGCTGTCTTGTGAAGAATGTGCCTGCTTCCCCTTTACCTTCCACCATGACTGTAAGTTTGCTGCGGCCTCCCCAGTCATGTGGAACTGTGAGTCAATTAAACCTGTTTTGTTTATAAACTACCCAGTCTCAGGTAGTATCTTTATAGCAGTGTGAAAATGGACTAATAGAGAGTCAGGATGTGTATGCATGCATGTGTGTGTGTGCGTGTATGTACACACACATTCATCTCACTTTCTCTTGCTTGGCAAACTTGAAACAGCTTAAACAGGTTTAGTTTAAAAGGTTGAGGCCTTATCCAAAATTCCAGGAATCAGAAGTGTTTTGAATTTTGGATTTCTGAATATTTGCATTATATAATTACCGGTTGAGCATCCCTAAATCCAAAATCCAAAACTGGAAATGCTCCAATGAGCATTTCCTTTTAGTGTGACCTTTGGGTGTCATATCAGTGCGCAAAAAGTTTCAGATTTTGAAGCATGTTGGATTTAGATTTTCCAATTAGTGCTGCTCAACCTGTACTTTGGATTTTCAGACAAATCTAGGTACAGATCCCAACTCTGTCCCTTTCCGATTCCATGGCTTTGAGAATGTGAATTACCTTTCTAGACATCTAGTTCCTCATTTGCAAATGAAGATAATAATATCTACCTACTTCACATAACCTCCTTTAAAGATTAAATGTGGTTACATAATTAGAGTTCAGCATGTATCAGGTGATCAATTACTATTTGTCCCCTTTCCTCTTTCTCACCTGCACCTTAGAGACTGAGAATTGATGCTTGGGTAGGCAATGTCTTAACCAAGGAGACCCATTTAATGGTGGCCAAGCCTGGTATCCCTCCGGTCTAGGGTCCCTTCCATTGTTCAAAAGGCAGTCCAATAACAGTAGGGAAAAGCTCTGAAATAGGTAAACAGCAGTAACTCTGGAAATCTGGGAGTCTGATTCTTAGGGAGTGAAAATTGAGCACATTAGACTGGTTAGTTCTGACAGATGAGAAAAAAAAAAAAAAAACTGAAATGGCAGGAAAAGAATAGATGGGGCAGGTAGAAAGCACCAAGGAAAAACATAACCTCCTTCCCATTTCTAACACATTGCAGTCCCTCCCTTTAGAGAAGCTCAAAGACTTTTTGTCCCTGTATTGGCTGCATTCACAAGGGCAGAGTCAGACATGTTTTCGACTAAGAATAAGGAGGCCTGGATTTCATCTCAGATTCTCTCTGTATAACCTCAGGACAGTCACCTCCTACTCTGGAACCAATTGTCCCCTTCTTTTAAATGCATTGGACTCGATGACTTGTTAAAGTCCCTTCTAGCTTTGATACTTTTTTTAATTAGATAAAGAACAGGTATACAAACATATTCTGTAGCAAGTGGGTAAACACCTATTCAAATAGAGTGGGTCCCTTCAAAACAGAGGCTTTGGGAAGGCCTGCTTTGTATGAAGTCCACGGATGCTGATTCTTTGGGCAAAGCCATTTGTTGAGAGTCCATGATGGCTGATCATCTGCTGATTCTCATATCTCTATTCATAACCAAGGGGGCTTCATTCGAATGGGCTGTGACTAGACTTCATGAACAGTAACAGACTCAGCCATTTTCATGCATGGCGTTCCAACATTCATCTCCAAACAGAAGGAATACAGTGGGCTGTTGTGATGAGAATTCTGTGGAGAACTATTTATGGCTGTGTTTTGGTTTACCCTCGGCCTAGTACACAGGGTACAGTTGAAAACGACCTCAGCTGAAAACACTCTCTTGTCTTTCAGGCAAAATTTCCAAATTTTTACATGAAGGCCTGTTAGCTCCAGGCCTGCTGCCCCTGTGGCTGCCTACTCTGTTCACCCTGAGAAACACAGTCATCCCTCTCTCCCCCTCCTCCTACAGCTTGGCCTCTGAGTCATTCCCAGCAGAGGCAAGGCATGTATTAAAAGCATATCATTAGGGATTTAGAGTTGGACAGACTTGGGCTCAAATCCCAGTTTTTCTACGTTTTAGCTATCTGACCTTAGGCGAGTCACTTAACCTCTCCAGCTCTCAGTTTCATTAGGCAAAACTGGAAATAATAGTACCTATCCAACAAAACTGTTTTAAGAATTAAAATGAGACACACTGCTGCAGATAAATCCTGATGGACATCCTTAGTTGTGTATCTCTCTCTCCTTCAATCATTTTGGCCTGATCCATAGAAACCAGGCTTTGATCTCAATTTCCCTTCCTTAGATTTGATTCTCTTTCTTACCTTGTGCTACAGACTCCCCAGAGTTGGAGAGGGCAGGAGGTGCAGGGCTCTGCCTGTGCTGTCATCACTTCTGCCCAGGGACCCTGACTGCAAACAGGAATCTTCCCTTAAATGGACAGGAGATACAGGTAATGATAATAATAAATTGTATTAAGTACTTTCTATGAACCCAATTTATTACTATTCCTTCTTCATAATGAACCTAGACGTAGGCACCATTATCAATCTAATTCTACAGATCAGGAAACTGAATGTTGAAGAGGTCAGGTCTAAGGTCACAGGGCTAAGAGTGTGGAGGCCACATTCTACCAGCCTCGTGGCTTTTGAGAATTTGGATAGTCTCTATATATTCATTCCTGTCTTTTTTGATACTCATCACCAGAGTAGCTACCACTTCTTTCTTGAGTACCTATAATGATTACATACATTATCCCATTTGACTTGTCCAGCAGTCCCATGAAGTAGATATTTTCATACTCATTTTACAAATTACAGAGCTCAGCTTAGAGTAAGCATATTATCCAAAGTCAATGGGCTGTGAAATGAGGAGCCCAAATTCAGATACCATACATGATTTATTAGTAGCTCCCTGAATACTGTACTATGTGCCAAGTACTTTACAAATAGTGATCCATGTAACAACTCTGGGAGGTAGACAACATTAGCACTCTTATCTTACAGCCAGGGAAACAGAGGCAGAGAGTAATTAAGAAACTTGCTCCAGGCCTCACAAGTAAAGAGTGGCAGAGCTGGGTTTTAACTCCAGGCAGTCTGGCTCAAGAGGTTGGGCAGTCAGCCTCTAGTGCTGTGTTGCCTTAAGAAGAGAAGGATGCCAGGTTGAGGTGAGGAGAAGAAGGGATGATGTCAAAGGCAGGGGCAATTTATTCCTGTGTAGGCAGGAGGCTCAGTGAGTTTACAATCTACCAATGCTTGAAGAAAGAACTCTCCACCCACGTAGACAGGAGCTGTTCCCCAGAGCACTGACTTCCCTCCTCCTAAAGGGGTCGGCCACTGTGGAGAATTTTCCAGCATTGAGCAACGGTGTAGGTGTTTCGTTTCCTTTAGGCCCACTGAGATGTATCACCAGGAAATTGCCTCAGACTCTCAAGCTATATATGCCTCCACCATTTGGCTACAAAATTTCTCAGAAGAGATGGAAGCCAATAGTTTTAGATGACCAGTTGCATTCAAAGGTCCAGGGGAAAAAAGGTATTTAACCAGAAAAGGCAAAAGCAAACATGTATTGAGCAGATACCATGTGCTGAAACAATGTGAAACCTCACAATATCCATTTGAAGTTGTGATTAGCTCCATTCTACAGATAAATAGACCAAGGCTCAGAGCAGCGAAGTTATGTCTCAAAGTCAAGTGGTAAGAGAGGAAGCTGTGTATGATTCAATGCTCAGATGATTTCAGGTTGCATGCCCAGCCTCTCGCTCCTTGCTGCATCTCATTTGCCTGTGGCTGATCCCGATGGAGTTTCACAATTTTCCCATAATTAATGATAAAATTACTAAGAATGTCTTTAACAAACACAGAGACCTGCCGGCCGGGTGTGTTCTGATCTCAGCTTTGCCTTGGGTAAAACACTCACCTCCTCAGTCCATAGTTTACTCTTGGGCATATAAAAGTCCAAAACATTATCAGTCTGAAAAACACTGCTTCAAGAAAAGAAATAGTTTAAAGGGAATATTTCTAAGAAATTCTGATATCAAAAAGAGATTCACAGATAAAAGTTTATGACATTTTAAAACTCCGGTACCAGATATGGTAAGCAAAGGTAGATGAGAAGGGACATACTATAAAGATGTCTTCAGTATGTAATGACAGATAAAGAATTGGTGTACAGAGTAGATAAAGAACTCCTCTAGATCAACGAGGAAAACACAACCCTATAGGAAAATGAAGAAAAGACATTAACAGGCCATTAACAAAAAAGTACTTGATGGGTATAAAGAGAATGTTCATTCTTACTAGTAATGGGAAAGGCAAAGGAAAAGAACAATGAGCAGTCATTTTCTGCCCCAAAATTGGCAAAAATATTAAACAACTGACAATATCCAGAATTGGCAAAGGTACAGGGACATCATTGGCAGGAATACGAATTGGGACAGCTTTTTTGGAGGACATTTTGGCCACAGCTAACAAAATTTTAAATGCACAAATCCTTCCACTAGAAATTCCACTTTTTTTGTATTTCTCCAAAAGAAATCCTCATATTTGTATATAAAGACCTACACCAACAATGATCTTTGTGTCTCAGGTTTTAATAGCTAAACACTAGAAACTACCTAAAGGTCTATCAACACATTGGTTACACAGTTTTTTATATATGCAGATTCTGGAATTACTGTTATCATGGGGCAGCTTTATATGTATTAATATATTCCAAAGTATCTTGTAGATAAAAAAGTTGAACTCTTTTTCATCCTCTACCATTTAAATACTACAGTATCCCATTATACAATCTCTACTATATGATCTGTATATGTGTATGTATATATCTGTGAATACATCAAAAAGGTAAGACAGGCATACAAAATGCATAATAGTGATTATTTTGGGGATCAGGAGAGGTTTGTGCCTTTCGCTTTTGCTCTCCATTCCATTGTTCGTGTTTTTACAAAGTAAGTGTATTCCTGTCATTTTTCAAGTATCTAAAGAAAAGCAATTTGGCAACAGAGACAGAAACACTTGCTTTGTGCTCGGGGTTATCTGCTGTTCACCCAGGATTGAGAAATCCTCTGACCCAGCCCCAGGGCTGGGCTTGCTCTTCTGCTGATAGGAATGGTAAGATGCTCAGCCGGAATCTGCCTTTCTCTCATTCTCTTCTGTTTCTGTAAGTGCTCATACATCTGAACATATGCGCACATATACACATTCCTGTCTAGCACGCATACTCAGAGTAACTACTGCGTAGGCTAGTTCAACAGCCTGAGAACTTCTGAATCATGAACCAGAGCAATTCTTGTCATCTCGATAAAACATGTACACCATCACACTGCAATACAAAACTACAACAAAAATAACAAATTGTCAGGCCCTATAAGCAGAAGCCTTGATTTAAACCATAGGGTCCAATGGGCACACACTGGATGTGAAGCTCCTTAAATAATGGCTCTGCTAGCCTAAAACATATCAGATGTTCCTTTAGCCTTAGCTCACCCAAGACATAAACTATGTGTTCAGGGGAAAGCAAAGTCAAATGACTCATGACAGAGTTTGTTTTTAGTATGAATTATTTTTTCTGGCTCCTTGCTTTTAAAGACAGATCCTTTTCAGATGGGCTAAAGCAAGGACTGCTGGGAGCTGGGCTCACAAGACTAGCCTTCCTATTCTCCTGCAAGTTAGAAGTAGATGCCCAGGGAAGGAGAGTTTATTTCCCATTATGCTGACTCCCATCATGCACTGCTGCTTCTTTTTCCTTTCAAAACCGTGTAATGGCAGCCTTGTGGTAGCTGGGTGACAAGGTGGAAAGAACACTGGATTTGGAGTCTGTGAGATTGGAGCTCCAATTCCAGCTTTGCCAGTTACTAATTGTGTGATGCTGGGAATGTCACACGGACTTTTCTGTTCTGGGTTGCAGTTTCCGCGAAGATGAAATGGGTATAATGATTGTGGTGGGGGCTCAATGATTTAACCTTAGTGCCTGGCACATGGAAGGCACTCAGTAAACAGGACTGGACAGAACCCCTCAGGACAGAGATGGTATCCTATTTACCACTGTATCCCTTGTGCTTGTTGGAGAACAAGGCAGAAAATATCTGAGGAAGAAAGGCAGCAATGAAGGGCTGCAGGAATAATTGTGACAAATAGTAACAAACATTCTTTGTATTTATCATGTGCCAGATACTGTTCTGGCTGCTTTACATGTATCTCATTAATTTTTACAAATAACCCTCTGAGCAGAGGCTTCCTACGTGCAGTATAAGAAAAGGCAACATCAGGAATAGCCAACTTCTCAGACCGCTTTAGAATAACAGACATAAGTGGGGAAGGAGAATAGCAGCAGTGTGTCCAACAAAGGTGGTTAACAGTCAGAACCCTTCCAAGCGTATGGCAGATAAGGACAGCTTCTTAAGGTACTTCTTAAGGTACTTTGGAGGAGTGAGTGCCCCAGGACAGAGCTGTCATCCAGGGACCATGAAGAAGCTGCGCACCTGGTGCCCATACACATTCAATACCTCTCCCTCCTCAGCAGGTATAACTAAGATGAACACAAAATTCTAGAGCTGATAGAGACTAAATTTAGACATTGCCTGGCATAGTTCCACTTTACAGGTTTGAGGATGGCTAGTTGCTCAATGTCACACATCAAGAGAGTGGTACAGCAAAGACTAGAATCTGGTCCCTACTCTCCGAAGCAGCTTTCCACCTCTGGTGTCTAGACCACATTAACAGCCTCTCTCTCTTCTATGCACACCCTTGATATTTTAACATTTTTCACTCATTTGTTTACCCCATAGTTCTCATCTAAGCAATGTTCAGGATAAAGAGAAATATTGGCTATCAGCTATACGCAGTTCCACTTATAAAGCCCTCCCTAGAATAAGATGAATGTCTGGCCTTTTCTCCCAATAAGTCACTGAATAATCTACTTGACAAGCACATTTTTGATAAAGATATAGGTCTCCATACGAGTCTGCCTACATGGAAATAATGGGCAGAATGTGGAATAGTGATTTCTCAGGGTGAATTAATAAAAATGCCTTTTGGCTTTATATCTCTGACATAGTTTGGCTCTGTCTCCCTACCCAAATCTCACCTCAAATTGTAATCCCCACATGCTGAGGGAGGAACCTGGTGAGAGGTGATTGGATCATGGGGGCTGCTTCCACCATGCTGTTCTCATGACAGTGAGGGAGTTCTCACGAGAGCTGATGTTTTAATGTGGCAGTTTCCCCTACGCTCTCTCTCCTACTGCCTTGTGAAGAAGGTGCCTGCTTCCCCTTCACCCTCCGCCATGACTGTAAGTTCCCTGAGGCCTCCTCAGCCATTCAAAACAGTGAGTCAGTTAAACCCTTTTTGTTTTTAAACTACCCAGTCTCAGGTAGTATCTTTATAGCAGTGTGAAAACAGACTAATACAACCTCCATTTCATGAGCTGCCTCTGTAACATGTGGGAAAAAATCACTCACTGATTCATTCATTTATACATTCATGTACTCACTCATTCACATTTTCATCCAGTATGCAATTGAGTTCACCTCTGAGTTCATGAATCCTTTGTTCCCAAGGTTTAAAATTCTGCACACACTCTCTCCCATCTCAGGCCCTCTACACATACATACTCCTCTCCAAACACACACACAGACTGACATACACTCACCTTTATTTACACTTCCAAATCCTGACTGGACTCAACTGTCACTTCCTTTGGAACATTTACTCTGCCTCCCCAAAGCTGAGGCTTAGCACACTGTATTATGCTATTTTATGGTATTTCTCTTCTGCAATACTGTTGGAAACTTGAGAGCAGGGACTGTATCTTTCTTGCTTGGAATTTTATCCAAGCAGAGATAGATGGGCCTAGTATGAGTGGTTGGCACATAGATGGCACTCAAGAAGCATTTACCGATAAAATGAACGCCAGAAAGAAAAATGACTGAAGAAAGATTATGATATAAGCTCTGTTCTCAGTCAATTTCCAGTCTAGTGGAGAGGCAGACACAAAAAAGAGTCACCATACTTGTGTGAAGTACGATATCCAAGGTCTGTTTAGTGCTGTGCAGCACTGAGGATGAACTATGCTGGGATTCCACTTCCGCCTTATGTTCATCTTATCTGACTTTGCAAGATAAAAATATGTGGGGCTATGGGTATATATGGAAGATACTAACCTTTCTTAGGCCAATTCTCTTGCATGTGTCCCCCTATCCCCAACACTCCCAGTGGATGACATCTCAGGATTTTGCAATTCCAAATCATTTCTTCGAGTTCAGTGAAACCAGAGTCTGAGACAGAAAACACAAGAGTGCTGGGAACAGAGAAAGGAAAGAAACAGGAGCCCCACAGTATTCTCCTTACTCAACACATTCCAGCCTCCCTGCTCTTTTCGCTTTTCTTCATACACGTTCAATTCATTCCCACTCCAGGGCCTTTGCACTTGCTGTCCTCTCTGTCATTTGGGACTCACCATGAACACCCCTTCCTCAGGAGGGCCTTTCTCCTGCTCACACAGCCAGCCATTCACACCCAGTCTGTCATTCCATTTTTGCTCCCTGATATCACTTTGCTTTCTTTCATAACACTTCTTGCCACCTGAAATCAATGTTACTTGTTGTGATTGCTGTTTCTTAGGATCTTCCCACCTGAATGTAAGTTCTGTGAGGGCAGGTGTTGCTAGACAAAGCTAGAGACACTCAGTGAGGAAAGAACACAGGTATCAGACAGTAAAGGAGACCTGCACACTCCAAAGGGAGGGCAGGCTAATGGGGCTAAGAAAAGTGGCACTGACTCCCAAGCAGTTCAAGGAAAAACTAATAATATAAACTCCTATTGCACACGACCTATGATAAGCTCATGCGCTCCTTTGTTGAAGTTTCCTTGTTGGAACACAGAAGCATTCCATGAATGTGGGTAAAATTGGGATAATAACAGTTCCTGTCCCGTGGTGACTGAGTTAATTCATGCAAAGTGGTTAGAACAGTGCTTGGCATATAAAAAACATCAATAAACGTTGCCTATCATCATTGTCACCATCATTATTTACAGAGAGATATAACAGATAGGTAACACTGGTCTATAAGAATTATATGCATTGCTGTGCACTGTATTTCCTTTTTCTTTTTGAAATGAATCTTAGAATTTCTACAGTGTACAAAGTTAAACATATGCCACCTATTTTGAACTTGATGTAGTACAAAAACAGTTTTATAAAAATTGTTTGTCAGTTTTTATATAATCAAAGAATTTTAATGTGTTTGTAATAGATACATTTATGATTGCTTTGATCAAGAATTTAAAAGTTTCATGACATATAAACTTGGAGAAAATGTAAGGGCTCTGAGAAGCTAGAAGAAATAATGATATCAGTGGAGAGAACAAATAGACAAAAAGTCTGAATGACAACTTTATAAGGGTGAATATGGATATAGAATATTGTACAAGGCAAATAGAAGAATTGGAGATGTAAGAAGCAAGATATTCCCACAGGACAGCAAGTCAAAGCAGTCATCACTTCTCTGCAATCACCGCAGGCCATGCCTGTTACAAAGGTGAGAACAGCAGGCAAACTGTTGCAAATGAGAACAGGAATTAAACATGTTAATAAATATGATATTGGTTTATTAATAACTTTAAAAATCTGCTAGAATACTATATGTTACTCCAAGTTTGGCTAGTTCTTTATTTTTTCAAAAAAACCTCTTTTTATTTACCTCCTTTTTTTGTTTGCAGATTGGAAGCCTGATAAGTAGAACTGGAAACGTACCTCGCCCAGGGTACCATGTACCTTCTTTCTCCTTCAGCCCCAATGACCCACAAATACTTTTTCTATTCATGTCAAAAGAGCAGAGGGATTGTTTTTGAGATTTTAGCAGCCCATGCAATGTTCTCTACAGCCCCTAGGTGGCACTATTGCAAAACTAAAAGAAGCCTGAACTGTCAAAAAGAAAAAGTACCTTTAGTATGAAACACTTTCAATAACTATGCAAAAGGCAGACATCATTTAATACAGACGCTACAAACAATTTAGTATCTCTAATAGAATTGTTAATTTCCTTTTAAACTCAAAGGCTCACCCCAAGAAGAAGAAAAATATCATTTTTTAGCCAGAAAAGAAATTCTCAGAACTGTTCTTTCTCCTGATATTTACAATGAAGGACTCAGCTGAAGCTCATGATACTACAAGTTTGTGGTATAACTTGTTTTATAATCAAGATTGACTTGATAGTACAAAGGAACTAGCTTTCAGAGTAAAAACATAAGACAGTAAATGAGGGCTAGCTGGAAGGAAAAATGTAGCTATGTTAGTTTGATATTCAACCAAAAGCTATAAT
This sequence comes from Colobus angolensis palliatus, assembly GCF_000951035.1. Lineage (NCBI taxonomy): Eukaryota > Metazoa > Chordata > Mammalia > Primates > Cercopithecidae > Colobus > Colobus angolensis. The sequence goes on from NW_012111142.1 coordinate 6,074,993, forward strand.
CTTACTAAACATATTTAAACATGGTTTTCATTTAGATTTGGCAGTTTGATTAATGGGGATGTATTAAATAATACCTGGCTGCTAAGAGCATATTTAGGAATCAGTGCCACATAAAACATACAACATGTACAATTCGGTTTCATTATTATTTAAGGTTCTCTGTTCTCTTAGGTGTGGGCACACACATATTAAAAATTAAGTACACACACTCAGTGTATGCTCAGCACTTTTAAAGCGCTTTCTCTTTAAACAGAAACATGAAATGGAAAATGAACTCAACTCTGGTGAAAGGTAATGGATTCATCCCTTTGGGGACAGCTGTCCTGTTTATCAAAAGAAAGGGGAGAGGTGGGTCAGAAGCAAGAAAAAAAAAATTCCCAAGTGGTCAGCAAAGAGAGAAACCCAACTTCAGAGGGGAGCTGAAATCCGTTTCTACACCCAGGCTTCCTTCTTTGTCACAGCTGAGAGGTCGAATGAATGGTATGTTTAACTATGAAACCATGGGGGAATTGAGATGCTGACTGATTCCCAGAGCATTATAGAAACACTTTGGTAACGGGGGTGTGGGGGTTGCGGGGGGAGTGGGAAGAAGCATCTGTAATTTTTCTGGGCATAATGCTAGGTACTGACCAAGGGGTGGGGACTAGGGGGTGGGCACGGTTCTGACTAGCTGGGAAAATAGAAAATTATGAAGTGAAGGACCAACTACCATAATAGAGTTCTACTCAGTGTTTTTGATGAGAAAGAAATGATACAT
>NW_012111142.1:6077059-6085261 GCF_000951035.1 Colobus angolensis palliatus
ATTGCACAATAATGTGAATGAACTTAATACCACTAAACTGTACACTTAAAAATGGTTAAGATGATCAATTTTATGTTATGTGTGTTACAAACAAACAAACAAAGAATACAACCAGGACCACCTCCTCCAGTGGTGATTTACAATTATGTACAATGTTCTCTTGCCTGGCACAATATGAAGCATGACCTTCAATATTTTCAAATTTTTGGAAGTAAAGGTACTTTTGTGGTACTTCTCGCCACTTTTCTGGAAAGCAGGATAACTGGAGGTAAAGGTTTTTTTTTTTTTTTCACATATAATTTTACATTTGCATGTTTCATAAGGATGCTCGTCCTGGTTTGATCAGCAATGAGCTCTCTGGCCATGCACAAAGCACTTCCCCTTTCTGGGTCTCAACTTCCTCATCTGTAAAAAGAGGGTTTGTGTAGGATAATCTCTAAGAGCCCTTCCAGTTCTAGTTCAGATTCCTATTTTTCGAAATGCTAATAGTGTCTACACTCTTAGGCACACATTACTTATAACTAACACTCATCAGATCCTTTCTGTGAGCCACTCGTCATTTCAGAAATACCTGCACTTGCTGCACTTTTCCTAGGGGCTAGACAGAGAGACGAAGGACACAGTATGAGGTAAGCAGACAGAAACAAGACAATTGAAGGGTGTCTTGGAAGGAGCACTAGACTGGGAGTCTGATGCTATGAGATTTAGTCCTGGGCCCCTGCCACTTGCTCACCATGTGACTCAGGAAGGAAGAAAGCATTTACTGGGGCTTTTTATGCATGAGGCACTTCTATACACATTATCAAACTATTTCATATACTTTAGTAATTCAGGTCCTATCTTCACAATTATTTTCTTTTCCCAAGTACTGTCTATAGTATTGATTAGTCATACAATATTTTTGTAAATTCTGGGAAAAAACTTTTCTTTCTTTTTAAAATTGTCTCAATCTAGGGAAAAATGTTCATGAAAACCCAAGTTTAATGCTAGGTACATTTTTTCTAGTATCTATTAAAATGAATATTTAACCATTAGAAAAAGAATACCTATAAACCAGTATGTAGAATGCCTGAATGTCACTGGTGGTGTGTGTGTACATTTTGGAAGATGCCACTTGATCTTACTTTATCTCCATTTTTGGCTGCTGGTGCCCATGGAATTCAGCAACTCATCTAATTTTGAACCAGCAGAACTCACAGCAATGTACTAGTTCATATTTCTCTCACTTTTAGAATGAATATGTTCTAGAAAGTTGCATACATAGAACTTCCATGATTTTAGACTTCATAGATGGGAACACTTCCAAAATGACTTGGGACACTGACATATGGATAGAAAGTTTTTATTTTGCCAAGAAGAAGCTCAAAGTTTTCTCTGACAAGTAAGATATATATGAAAAAAACTCACAGGACTTTCTACATCAAATGGTTGGGAGAGGGACATCTCAGGATAATATAAGTCATTTAAGAAGAACAAAATTAGCTTAAGGAAGAATCCATGACATTCTGCTTACTCTCCCCTATTTCTGACTAGTAAAAACCCTGTTATGAACCAGCCACGGTCCAGGCTCAGCACTGGCTAACCACAATGTAATCAGGCAGATCTGAAAGTCCTGGCTTTGTACTAACTACATGTACAGCATTGGGAAACCACTTATCTCCTGTGAGCCTCAACTTTTCATTTGTAAACTGAGGATACTGCTCATTTCCGTCAAGATTAAATACAATAAATTTGTAAGATGCCTAGCACAGTCCCTGACTCATTGAGTAGGAACTCATTAGGTGGTAATGGCCACTTAATAACTCTTCCCACTCTCATTGCATCTACCAAGAAAGGTTGCCATGAAGATACAACATGGAATGCATGGGCAAGTGTGCTGCAAGTTCCTATGGGTTGCACAGCTGTAACTCCTCCTTTGAGTCTCCACTTAGAAGTTATTCACCCTGGGAAACTCTCCTTGACCCACCAGGTTGGGTAAGAAGCCTCTGCTTCTAGTATCAAGGCACCTGTCCTCTCCATCTTTTCACTTGTCACTGCAATAAAATTGGTGGGCAACTTTTCCCTCTCCCCAGTAGGCCCTCCAGAACTCTGAGAGGGTAGGGAATGTACTAGTCTTGCTTGTCATTGCTTCTTCACCATCTAGCACATAGTCACTGCCACATACAGAACTCTTTTGATGTATTAAATAGACACATGAATTGATGGAAGGATTAGTAGGAGTTTTCAAATCTGTTTTGTGGTACTGTGCTTAATGCTTGATTGTCTTGGCTGTGGGCTTACATCAACATTTCCCAATTTTGGTACTTGAAACTTTAGCAAAGTAAGATGCTCCATGAAAAACTAATTCTTCGATCAAGTAAATTTGGGAAACACCATACTCTATATGCCTACCCAACCTGGGAGATTCACAATGCATGTTTACATTTTAAAGTCTTAACAGATGTCTTGCTATGAAGACACCTAGTTACAGCTGGGTACTGTGAAGTGCATCCATAGTCCCAGCTACCTGGAAAACTGAGGAGGGAGGATTTCTTGGGCACAGAAGTTAGAGTACAGCCTGGGCAACATAGTAAGACCCCATCTCTTTAAAATAAGATGCCCAGTTATCTTGAACATCATAGCAGTTTTCAAACTAAGTTTTTTCCAGAAATACTTTTTAATATATCAAAGAAGACTCTGAGAAATCCTAGCCTGTAGAGACCTTGATCTCTGAGAAAATATTTCTCATGGTTTCTACCAATTCTTTGTCCTGGTTCTCCTTTTCCCATTGGAAACTTCATAGCCAAGGATCAGAGCAGGCATGCATACTGGGCATGACAAAAAGGCTATGTAGACAATGGAAACTTTGAGAAAACTGATAGACATGTGAACCAGTCCAGGAACTGATGAAAAGTATTTTGACATTAACTATGGAGGTCCTCACTTGCATCACATGGAGCTTTCAGTTTTTTGTTTGTTTGTTTGTTTGTTTTGAGACAGGGTCTCACTCTGCTGCCCAGGCTGGAGTGCAGTGGCATAACACTGGCTCACTGCAACTTCTGCCTCCTAGGTTCAAGCAATCCTCCCACCTCAGTCTCCCGAGTAGCTGAGACTATAGGCACACACCACCATACCCAGCTAATTTTTGTATTTTTGTAGAGACAGGTTTTCACCATGTTGCCCAGGCTGGTCTCAAACTCCTAGGCTCAAGGGATTTACTAGCCTCGGCCTCCCAAAGTGCTGGGATTACAGGTGTGACCCACCAAGGCCGGCCAGCTTTCCCAGTTCTGTGAACGTATATGACTTCGATTGCTCTTCCTCCTCCTCTTCCTTCCTCTTCTTCTCCTTCCCCTTCTCCTTCTCTACCACCACTACCATTACCACCAGCTTTCACAGTTCTATGCATGTATATGATTTCAATTGCTCTTCCTTCCTCTTCTTCTCCTTCCTCTTCTCCTTCTCCACCACCACTACCATTACCACCATTAATACGTATGACACACTGCCTGTCCCAGGCACCATTCTAAATGTTCTCCCTGCATTAGCTTACTTAATCATCACAACAACCTTATGAGGGAGGTGCCAGTGCCACCTCCTTTTACAGAGGAGTAACTGAAGTGTAGAGAGGTTAATTAAGCCACAGGTTTGTAAGATGGGTAGAATATTTTACAGATTTACACTAAGAAATTTTACTGATAGAAAACCAAGGCTGAGCACATAATTGATGTATTCAGATGAAGCAGTCAGATGAAGCATCCGTCAGATGAAGCAGTCTGTAAGTAGCCATATCCATATTCCGATGCAAGCTCTTTCTGGCACATCAAACTGTCTCTTGGTGTTAATAATATCTTATATTTGTGAATTACTTTATAGTTTACTAAGCACTTCCACATCTTTTATTCAATTTAAATCTTCTGACAATACTTACACAAATATTATCAATCTTTTAAATTGTGAAATTGAATTTCAGAGAGTTCCCACTACTGGTAGTAATAATGATGATAACATTAATTATAACTATCTTCTACTTTTGATGAACTGACTTGCTCAGGGCAACAGAGCTTAGCATGGGCAGATGTGGGGCTCAGACTCAAGTCTTCTGATGCCAAGTCCAGAGGTTGTTCCACCCTTGAAAGATGGGTCTCTCCAATATGACCATAGCACGATTAGCCTAGCTGTGGCAGAGGAGAGAGGTTGACAGCATCAGCTTGGCATTCAGTTGGCGTGGCTTTTAAAGTGGCTCAACATCTGCCATCAATTAGACTTTCTGTTGCCATGGTGATAGTTTATTATTGCTAGGTTGATAAGACGGCCCATGCAAGAAGACTATCTTCCTCTTTTTCCCTCCCACTCTACAGCAAAGGTTCTCCCCCTACCCTTTTTTTCTTGTCTTCTCATCTAACATAGTGGACCTTTTGCCATATGATAATGATATAGTAGTTCCCAAATTGGGAACCTTGTTGGACTCCTGATGATAATCTTTGGAGTTAATGAGAATTTTTTTTTTCCCATTTGCTTAAAACACAGGCTTTGTCAGACCAACTTTGGTTCAATTCATCTCTGACACTTCTTAGCTCTCCGATCATGAACAAATCCCTGGACCTTATTTTTTCATTTGGAATAAGTGATAAGAAAGCCTAACTGGCAGGGTAATTTTGAGAATTTTATATAATAAATACAAAGATGTCAGCACCGAGTTTAGAATGTAGTTATGGGTAAACAAGAAATGATAGCAGTTGTGACATTTAAAATAATAGCAATGATTATTTACAAAGAGGTGAAATGAGACAGAGATTTAGAGTTGGAAATTTGGGTCATTTACTTCCATTCATGTATCAACAATTCTAAATTTTTCTCCAATTGAACCTGTTCTTTTCCTTTATAGCACTTAACCCAAGATATATTGATTTGTTCTTATCTTTTTAACTGTCTCTTTCAGTCAACTGCAGATGTGATCAGTATTAGGACCATAGTTGTTTTGCTTATCATTGTACCTCGGGGGTATTGTTGAATGAATGAACACGTATTTACCAAGGAGCTACTCTATGTCAGGCTGCGTGTTCGCCATTGGAGATACAAAAATCACTTGAGCAAGATCCTTACTCTTGAGGCATTTGCATAAGGGGTCTGTGAAAATGACAAAAATAAAGTAAGTGAGGCCTTCATCTTTGAATCCAAAAGGATTTTTTCTTTACAAATCCAATAACATAAATGGAATTAAAACTTCAGTAATCTTCTAGCACAAAGGACGGATGTGGGGGTGGTATGGATAGCTCAAGGCTCTAAGTACCAAAAAGAATTCAGACTGGTAGTGTTAAGTCCCCAAAGTAATCAGACTTTCCCTTTGAAACATACAGTTAAAAAAAAGAAAAGAAAAGAACAAAAAAGAAAGGGAAGGCTTTTCTGAGGGCCAGCTCATTGACTCCTCCCAGAACAGTCTGATCCCCTCTGCTAGTGAAGCAAGAGGTCAGATCCCCAGACGGAAAATCAATCTCCAAGAGTGGCTGGATAGAATTTCTAATTCACCAGTGCCATGACACGCAGTCTGTTTTCAGCCAAGGAGAATGAGGCCCAGAGGCTTTAGCTTCCCCAATCCACTGTACATTATCAGGCTGAGCTGACACCCCTCCCTGTCTGGAACACACAATGTTTGACAGTCACACAGACAGGCACAGTGATCCCATCGTGAGGGCCCTCCAACCTGCTTTTCTCAAGGTAGGCTAGGCTATTTTGAAGTTACTTTATTATTGAATTACTAAATATCATTATTAAACATTTTAAATATTTTGGGTTATTTCCTTTGGAAAGATCTAGTCCAGTGCTTATGTTCAGCAAACACCCTCCAAGGCTGCCAGGCAGTGGGGAAAGAGGGTATGATGGATAAGCCAGAGACACAGTTCACCTTCTGTTTTATATATTGGCCTCCCAAAGGTTCTACTGCTTTACATTTTTGAAAACCAGAATCAGATTCTTTCAGTTTAAAGATGAGGAAACTGTGGCCCAAAGAGGTAGATCTCTTGTTCCAGATCATACACCGAGTTACTAGTAATAGAACAGACTCTAATGACTGGGGAGTCAGTCTTTGAAAACTTAGACCAAGTGAGAACCGTTAAGGAGCAGTTTAGAGTCAGAGCTAATGTGCACAAGTAAAGTTGTTTCTGGAGACACAGATCAGATTTTACCTGCTAGCGACTTTAAATCTAAGTCTACCCCCAGCAGTGCCACTACTTTCAGTGCCTGGGTTTCTGTGTAACTAGTCACAGGTGGCTGCCTTCTTAGCCAGCGTCAGGGAGATTACAAATTCTCTGTAAAACTTCACCCCCAGTCTGGTACAACACACATGTATCCAGCACCAACTACTGGCTAAGGACGAGTAAGACTTGGACCCTTATATGGAAGCTCACACTTGAGAGATCAGCAAATATGGCAACATCTAAGGCAAGAGATGGGCACATGAGGGTAGGGCCGTGTAGAGGTGGGCCTGACCAAGATGAGTTTCCCAAAGGAACTTTATAGAGATGGGTTTCAGTATTTAGAGTGAACAGACCAGAGTCAGAATCTGGGTTTGTATCTGAGCTTCACCTCTTACCAGCTATGTCACCTTGGGAAAGCGTGTGGCCTCTTGGCGATTCAGGCTCCTTGTGTGCAAAGTACAACGGATATCAGGATCTCATTGGACCGTTGCGAGGACTAAGTGAGCTAATAACCAAAAAGTGCCTAAATGGCAGCTGGCACATACTAAATGAATCCCCTCTATCACTTTTAGGGGCTCCTTGAAGACAGGAGTCCCAGCGCCCCATCATACTATAATATGCTGGAAACTCACTAAAGCCTGTTGTTTCCTAGTCATTGAAACGCTTGCTTCAATTTCCATTTTAGGATTTTCTATAAATTTCTCCTCCAGCCTCTGCAGTGGTTAGTCAATTTACTGAGATGAAGACAACTGCTGTAGTCCAATTATCCAAACCAGTCTGGTTTGTCAAGATCCCTCTTCATCAGAGACGCTGACAGGTGAAACTGAAAGGGCCAACTTGGTAGGAATTTCACTGCCATCAATTCTATCCAACACACAGGCTCCTCTCTAGGCCAAGATGTCAGGGAGGGGGCTGGTGAGGGAGGAGGAAGTAGATTTTGAGCTGGTAGAAAGCAGCTTGCTCCCCATCCCTCAATGACATTGCTTCAGAAGGTGCTTTTCTCCATCCTGAAATTCTCAAATGTGTTATTTTATAACACCCTATACACAAATGAACTGTAGTGAAAGAGGACAGCATTTTAGGGACATTTAAAGAGTATTCCCTTCTATTTTAGAGACTCTTCAAAACTGTGAGAGATGAGTAATAAACTTTTATTATTACTCACAGGCTGAACATAATTTACAAGCTATTTTTCTTAAGCAGAAAGCAGTATTATCTAAGAAGCACTTAATTTTTTTTTTTTTTTAAGTGAGACTATCAGCTTGCAACATTTTTTTAAAAGACAGTTAAGGGATAAGGGAATACTGAACATAATTTACAAGCTATTTTTCTTAAGCAGAAAGCAGTATTATCTAAGAAGCTCTTAATTTTTTTTTTTTTTTAAGTGAGACTATCAGCTTGCAACATTTTTTTAAAAGACAGTTAAGGGATAAGGGAATACTGAGCAAAAAGTACTACCAAGACTGCTGATCAAATTCCTGACTGATCTGTTTGTGGTTAAAAACCCCACCTGTAAACAACTGTGGTCCTATCTCTCCAACTTTCTCTTTCACTACTCCTGAACTGGGACCCTTCCCAGGAGTTAACATTGATCTCCGTTCTGTCTGCATCTGTTCCTTTGCTCTCACCAGCACCTCTATCTAAAAAGTCCTTTTCCTGCTGCTTCTCTGCCTGTCCTAAGTTAATGTTTCCACTCCAGCCCATTTCAAGCCCCATTTCTTACACAAAGCCAGGCTTCTCTTTCCTGCTGGTAGTCACTACCAGAGAGTAGATTATGCAACGGCGCTCTCTGGTTTCAGGTCACTTTATATATACTTCTCTAACCCAACTGTCTGTTCCTGGAAGATGGGGAACCTGGCCTTGCTCCCCAACCTTTTAAAAAAAATGTCTAGGCCAGATGAGGTGGCTCACGCCCATAATCCCAGCATTTTGGGAGGCCAAAACAGGCAGATCACCTGAGGTCAGGAGTTTGAGACCAGCCTAGCCAATATGGGGAAATCCTGTCTCTACTAAAAATACAAAAATTAGC
>NW_012111142.1:6085326-6116108 GCF_000951035.1 Colobus angolensis palliatus
CACTTGGTCCTATACTACATATGGTCCAGTTGTTAGATGTCCCCAAGTGGAAAGAGCATGTGCTTGGGGACAGAAAAACCTGCAAATTCCAGGTTGAATATGAACGTTTGGTGTGACCTTGGGTAAGTTCCTTTACTTTTTTGATTCTGCTTTCTCATCTGTAAAAAATGAACACAATAAACTTTCCACATAAACCTGTTCTGAGAATTAGGTGAATAAGGCTGAATATTGTTTCTGTAAGGTCATTTCTACAAGACCAGGGCAATATGAATTATGTATGCAGTTTTCTTACTATCTGCTTTGAAACTGACAAAAAGCTTAGAAAACTTTGAGGAAGAGATGTGAGTCCAAAAAACATAGGTTCTAGGACATACAGACTTAAGTTGCTAAGACCACTACTTAAGGCCGGGCGCGGTGGCTCAAGCCTGTAATCCTAGCACTTTGGGAGGCCGAGACGGGCGGATCACGAGGTCAGGAGATCAAGACCATCCTGGTTAATACGGTGAAACCCTGTCTCTACTAAAAAATATAAAAAACTAGCCGGGCGACGAGGCGGGCGCCTGTAGTCCCAGCTACTGGGGAGGCTGAGGCAGGAGAATGGCGTAAACCCGGGAGGCAGAGCTTGCAGTGAGCTGAGATCTGGCCACTGCACTCCAGCCTGAGTGGCAGAGCAAGACTCCGTCTCAAAAAAAAAAGAAAAAATGACCACTACTTAATAGCAATGTGACTTTGGGCAAATCTCTTGCCCTCTCTGAGCCTCCATTTCCTCATTTGGCATATGAGAATAATCACATACCTATTGTAGTGACTTACCTAGAATAGTGAATGGTCCAGGGCTCTGGCTCAAGAAAGAGGTGTTCCTACTCCTTCTTACTAGACACTATCTTGTACTGCGCTTGGCTATGACTTGGAGTCTAGTCTTGTCTCCTCAGAGAGGGGATAAGCTACCTGAGGCTCTGGCCTCAATGCCAAACTCAGTTGGGTGTATAGGCAGTATTCATCAAAGATGCTTAGGTCAATTGATTGTCTTTTGGGCTTTAGTCAAAGTGAATTTCTCTCCGTGATAACCGGCCATCCCTTCGCCAGTTGGCTTGGCTCATTCGAACATGGAGAGGACGAGAAGTGAATTCTGTATAAGGACTACCTTTTCGTTTAGTATTTAAAAGCAACAATATCAGTCAGAGTCCAGTCAGGGTAGCTGAAGCTACTCTAGGTCTTTGAACAGGAGGAATTAAATACAAGAAATTAGTTTCAGCTGGATGCGGTGGCTCACACCTATAATCCCAGCACTTTGGGAGGCCAAGGCGGGTGGATCACGAGGTCAGGAGATCGAGACAACCCTGGCTAACATGGTGAAACCCCATCTCTACTAAAAAAAAAAATACAAAAAATTAGCCAGGCATGGTGGCGGGCGCCTGTAGTCCCAGCTACTCAGGAGGCTGAGGCAGGACAATGGTGTGAACCCGGCAGGCAGAGCTTGCAGTGAGCCGAGATGGCGCCACTGCACTCCAGCCTGGGCAACAGAGTGAGACTGTGTCTCAAAAAATAAAAAAAAATAAAAAAAAAAAAAGGAAATTAGTTTCATTGGTGATGGAAGAAAACTAGAAGCCAAACAGGTTGTTGAAGCCACAGAGGGGTTACCAACAGCAGACAGATGCTACCCCTCTTAGGAATCAAGGGATGACAGGAGGCAGTGGTGTGACCAGAGCCAGGAGCAGGGAAAAGAAACCAAAGAAAAGCTGAGTGGCCAGAACAGGGACCTGAGAAAGGCTGGGAGCTGGAATCAGATAGAAGATGCAGCTGCTGCTGTAGTGAATGGGAGAAAAGACCTGACTTCTGCCTGCACATCAGTCATTCTCCCACCAGTATCTACCATTGACCAAGCCTGCCCAGAGGACAGGTGCAAGGGAGCCTAGGAAGTGTAATACACAGCAGAGCAGGGGAAGGAGCACTCTCCGAGAGCAAACAGGCAAAGGACCAGCCCAGCCATCTTTCGGTAATGTATGTAAAGCATTAATACAGCATGTGATTTATAGTCAGCTAATAGTAATGATAGTTATCATCATAAATATTACTATAATTTTGTATACCTCTCATTGAGAGTTTATTCATACCAGTAACTGTGCCAAATACTTTCTACATATCATCTCATTTAATTTTCACAATTGCATGAGGTATGTGCTCTTAATAGTCTTATTTTTATACAAATAAGTAAGCAGGCTTATAGAGGTAAAGGGTCTAATTTAGTGCACAGCTACAGGACTGAAATATGGCCCGATTTATTACTCATAATATGAATCACACTGCTAATAGTAAAAGAGAGGGTACTAGATAAGCTGAACATGAAACTCCTCTCAATTACTGGAGACCTATATCCAGGGCTGAGAGCCTAGAACACTCTGTGAGCATTAAGTTTGCCCTTAAAAAAGTAGAGATTAAAAAAAAATAGAGGAGAGCAGACCATCTTTCAGGGAAAATATTTCATAGGGTAGCAATTGTCCAAATGGAGAAAAAAATACATCACTTAATGTGGTTTATAAAAGTCCACAGCGTTCTCTCTTAAAGGCACCAGGGTATTTTTGCTACGAGGATGCCAAGTTCAGCAGTCTCTGTGGGCTTGCTGTTTACCGTCATTTGATATGCTTCAACATCTGTTGCCCTTCTCGATTGATGGGTGCTTCATTTTAGCACTTCTCTGATGCCAGGCTGGTACAAAGCTTTACTACTGAGGTCCTATGAGACACTCCTAGGTCAGTAACACAACTTGGTTTGCAAAGCTGGCTAAGGGAAAGAATATTCATGGAAAAAGGTGAAGGGACATGCTATCTATCTACCAAACTGGGTATTCTTGGTATCCCTGAGTCGTCAAGTGACATCTCCAAAAAGCTATCTAGACCCAAAGTCAGGTTTCAGTGTCATGATCTGGGCTCTCAGCAAGGTGGTATATAATGAATTCTGCCTTCTTCTATAAGAGTTCCATGGAATGATTTCTAAGTTCCTTTTTAAAGAAATAAGTATTTTAGAATTTGGTATAGGGAAAAACGTGCTCTCTTTTAAAGAATTGGTATACTTCTTTGACTCCACATGACTTCACATATTTCCCAGTTTTGCCTTGTGTGGAGTTTAGTCAAAATAACCCCCAGGGGATTGCTTGAACAGGTGTTTGAGGCTGCTGTGAGCCGTGATTATGTCACTGCACTCCAGCCTGGGCAACAGAGTGAGACCTCATTAAAAACATCATAATAACTGCCTAGTCCAGGTCAGAGACCATAGATAAGCCAGATCTGTCCCATAGATATTTGGTGTGGCACTCACCAATCTAGAGTTAAACAATCTGATTTTCAACATCCTTTTGGTAGTACTTTGAGTACAAATATTAGTATTCATACTTTTCTAGTACTTTTCTCCTACCTGATACAGAATCAAATCACTTTGTCCTTTGCTGGTATCGTCCCATGTTTTGTGTGTGTGTGTGTGTGTGTGTGTGTGTGTGTGTGTGTGTATTTTCCTCTTTTTACATTGTTTCTAACTTGTGAGTTTTATTCCAGTAACCTATTTAGCCACCTATTGTACACTTTCTTAAATCCTTTATGGAAGCAGAGTATGAATGACAAATACATTGTTCTGTTTGCTAAGCAAAACTGCCAAGATCAGTGCAACAGCTGCATTCCTACTGCATCCTAGGGCTAATGCTCTCTGGTGAGTCACTTGCGCCTGCTCTACCTGCCCCACCTGTCAAAGGGTCACCATAGCTGTAGGCTCTGCCCCACCATTCCCTCAAGCAGAAGGAAAGAACTTCTTCCTCAATAGTGAGTGAGAGGTCTGGACATCCTCGAGAAGCATCTATCCTATTTCTAGCATGTGACATGTAAATGTTACTATAGGTGCCCTCCAAAGCACAGGGCTGTGGGGAATATGCAGAGGGCAGGGCTGGAGCCAGCCCACTTGAGTTTAAACCATCGTTCAGCCACTAACCGTCTAGGTGATCTTAGGTGAGCTTTTCAATAGCTTGGTGCCTGAATTTCTTGCTTAATAGAGTGGCACAATGATACCACCTACCTCATAGGGTTGTGGTGAAGATCAAATGAACACAGGGAATGATAATAGTACTTTTCTGCTGAACAGGCATTGTGTTAAATGTGCTTTCATTCACAGAATCTTTGCAGAAACTCAATGGGGTAAGTTAATATGCAACTGAGCTCAGAGAAATTAAGTAGCTTGCACAGCCAGGTGTGTTCATACAGCTAGCAAGCCGAGGAGATGCCATCACCGTGAGGTTCAGCAAGGTGACTTAGAGGGCTACTTTCTGCTGCTGCATTTGATTTCCTCTTACCCTGCCTGTGATGGACTCAGCTCACTTACTCTTCCTATTCCTTACCCCACACACTTGGCAGGTAGTTGCTAAAATATCGTTAAGACTGAGAATCCAGCCGTCATTACTAATATTTACTATGTTGAGCTGAAATGGAGAGGTATTTGTCCCGGGTTGAGGCCCAAGCTCTTTCTTCTGCTTTCAGAGGAGGCACTTTGCTGCAAAGATGAAGAGCATAGGCCTGGGGGCTCCCATGGTGCCCTGAGTTCTAGCTCCATCATCAGCCAAAGGCTGCCTCCTCTGGAAGACTTTCCCAGCCCTCTTAAGACAGTGGAAGTCACTCCTCAAATGCTCCACCATTCCATTGCAGAGTAATTGCAACTTAAAGAATAGCCAACATTAACAAGACTATTTTGCTTTATATGCAGTAACATGTTTAGTCCTTACAAAATGAGTTACAAGATAATATATCTCTACAGTTATCTTTTACAGGTGAGGCCTCTGAGACACACAGAAACTAAGTAACTCACCCAAGGTAAGTGGCAGAGCCAAGATTTGAGCCCAAGCAAATAGTCTTTGCCATTACCTTAGACTTTTTCATAATTGTATTCATCTGTGTCCAACCTCCCCCAACCAGTAGACTGGGAATTCCTTCGGTACTGACATTGTGTCTAATTCTTCCTTGTCCTGCTACTGTCTAAGGGTGTTCCTGTCACATGTAGGCTTGTACTGATGAGCCTTGGCTTAAAAAATGAAACAGCCATCCTCATCACCTACTTTGAATTGAGGCCCCCACACACGACTTTTCCAGATCTAGTCCACTGTCATCTGTCAGCCAGGCTATCACAGCCCATCCAATCTCCAGCAGCGGAGGAGAGCAGAAAATGCATCCTGGTATCACAGGAAGGACCTGAGTAAAAGGTGCATTAATGGGGGCAAAAACAAGCCAGCGGAGTGATTAATTTGGCTTCCCCTTCAATATTCTGTTTATACAAGTTCATTATATAGCACTTAATTACTAATTTGCCCTACTTAACCAAGAGTGCTTTTAATTTTTAATGAGATAAGGGAAGAAGATGCCTTTACTTAGTAAGGAGCAGCTATGTTATTTCCTTCTTTTGTTTTGCCCAGCCAATTAATAACATTTCTAAGGAAATGCATCCCTCTCATGAATTCTTTCTCCCTATCTTCTTCTCGACCTCCCAGGTTTAAAAAGAGATGGCAACAGACAACAGCCACTTAGAAACAAACTGAATTCATCTCTGACCTGGCTGGCTGGGTTGGGCAAGGCCTTATAACATGGAGTAACATCGTATTCACAAACAGTGCTATCTGATTTGGGGGGAGCTGGGTTGCATCTATTCCCAGGAATCATGAATAGCATATGTATACAGAACATAGTCACAGGTCTCCATATAAGGCAATCCTCCAACAACGCTGCTTTATTTCTTGGTGTTAATGTCAGATAATTTTAAGCACAGTCCTGGGATAGCCTACAAACTGTGAGAGGCATGGGCTTTGGAGTCAGATCTGGATTTGAGTGCTGGCTCTGTCACTTGCTAGCTGTTAGACCACAGGCACATTACTTAAACTTTCTGGGCCTGTTTCTTGTCTGTAAAGATGAAGTGAATAATCTAACTTGCAAGAATTAAATGTCATCTAAAGTACCTTAGCACAGTGCCAGGCTCAGGATAGGTACAGACAAATACTTGTTTTCTTCTCTTTAGCAGAATGTAAGGTAGGAAAATCAAAGCAAGGAAAGGGATTCCAGTGTTTTTATCATTACCTACAGGGCAAGGATTCTAGTTCAGTGCTATTCAAAGGGCCCGTCTGTAATGGTGAAAGGAGTTTGCCCCAGGATGTAAGCCAGCACACCTATTCCTTAATTGCGAACATCCTGCTATGAATAAAATGACAGCTGAACTAAACAGTACACTTGGTGACATAATTGATTTACATTCTGATGCAAGTTCCTTGTTTCACAGCAAACCTGAACTAAGCATTTAGAGACTGCCCTCTAGCCTGCAGACCACTCTGAGTAGTCCAAACTGGGTGACTCAGTTGAATATCTCCCAGGGCTTCTGAAGATCTCTTCCCACCCTCCTCTGAGCTTAGAGATGTGGCCTTATACAGAATACATCAACAGGTTCCCTTGCTCGCTGACTCTGATTCCAGCCAATGGTAAGGCTGGCATGAGATTAGAGAGAGGGAGAATAGAGGGAGAATAGGGTTAACAGTGCAGCCCTTTTCTTCCAGGGTCACTGTGCAGTCTCCACACAGCCCTCTGTTCTGGGCTTCCAGTAACTGCACTGTTCGCTCACCTCTACAGGCCCAGCTGTTACAAACCCCAGGGTCACATTCTCCCAGTGATTTCTCTGTCTCTATGACTGCAATTTTGTAAACAGTCCCTCTTTTAAACACTCTCAAATTACTCTAATTTGAGGGTGCCCTCTGTTTACCTGTGAGGACACCAACATTTACCAAAGGGATATTTTGATATACATTTAAATTCTTGTCATCTATTTCTGATACTAGTTTTTAAAATAATGGTAATCACTTACCCCCATAAGAGTCCATTTCCAGTTGTGGCTGAGCTGAACAGTCCTTGGTTTGGGAATCTCAGGTTAGTACTTGGATTCTGGCTCTCTCACTTTCTAGCCATTGGCTTTGGTAACTCACTTACTCTCTCTAATCCTGTTTCCTCATTTGTAAAATTATTATAATATTATAGAAAATGTCTTTATATACAACTTTTTTTTTTTTTTGAGATGGAGTCTCGCTCTGTCGCCCAGGCTGGAGTGCAGTGGCACGATCTCTGCTCACTGCAAGCTCCACCTCCTGGGTTCAGGCCATTCTCCTGCCTCAGCCTCCTGAGTAGCTGGGACTACAGGTGCCTGCCACCACACCCAGCTAATTTTTTTTTTCGTATTTTTAGTAGAGATGGGGTTTCACCGTGTTAGCCAGGATGGTCTTGATCTCCTGACCTCGTGATCTGCCCCCCTCAACCTCCCAAAGTGCTGGGATTACAGGTGTGAGCTATACAACTTTTAATATGGTATAACTTTTTAAAATGTTCATATTTCTTTGAAATGCATACAATTAAATACATGCTACTCAAGATTCTGATCCTAGCGCATGCTAGTTTTTTACTATTCACTGCAGAGGATCAAATACCTCTGTTAGGAAACTGTAATTATGATTTCTTTTGTTTTCTTCTGCATATTCTTGATCATTTGCCTAAATGCTGCAACTGAAACTATTTTAAGACACTGTACCTTCCACACTCTGAATAGAATCTCAAACTTTTTCTAGTAGTATGTATGTGTGTATGTGTGTGTGTGTGTGTGTGTGTGTGTGTGTGTATTTTTCAAGGCAATTTTTGCAATCACAGAATATTACTGATTTAACTAAAAGCCTTGTCTTTTCTGATCTCTCATTTGAATCTATAGCTTAATTTACTGTGTTGAATATTATACAGCAAGGATTTCATTGCTATTCATCAGTTATTTTAGTGTAAAGAAAAAAAAACCTATTTCTAGTTTATTCCAAAAAGAACATTTATAATAAAAAGTAAAGGCATAAATAGTAATTAGAGTGAGGAATTAATTACTTACAGGCACTTCTATGAGATAAATCTTACACATTTTTGTTTAGGTTTACACCAGTATGAAGTGCCATATTTAACAAAATCAAGTCAAACAGGTAAATCTTATTATAGAAAGAGAGTTCTGTAATCCTTCAAAGTTTCTAAGAACTTAGTAGATGTTTAGCCATTGGTTGCTTTTATAAAAGCCCAATTCTTAAAAAAAAAAAAAAAAGCCCAATTCTTACATTCCTGAATAAAAATTGTAGGGGGGAGGTGACAGATATATTTGGGAAAATACGTTTTATTAGCCTAAATCTTTGTGTTAATAACAGCATTTAAGTATCTTTTAATTCAAGTTATTTTAGTCTATTAAAATACTCCTTAATCTATTGTACTTCATTATTGACGTATCTTTTAATTCATGTTCTTAATTAAAGTGCTTTTTATATCTACCTAAAGGGCATTTTTTAAATCTACCTTTTTATGTCTATAAAAAGTAAACAGGCATATATTATGATTAAAAGCAAATAAGTAGAGCTAAATAATACTGGTGAGTATGGTCATTCTCTGGGGAAATGAATTAGAATATTTCCATACCAAACAGGGCACCCTGCTTATTTTTATTTCTGTGTGGGCCACTCAACCAAGGAATGATGACAAATGTGTAATGCTATTTTTTATAAACCATACCACCTTGTGAGAGGTGTCTGAGTTGCCATCGTGTACTTCCCTAGCAATGTATATGTATTTATAGGATATGGTCTGATGGAATACAAAGAGCATGAGCTTTGTATTAAACAAGTTATACAACATTTCTGTGCTTCAGAGTCCTCATCTGCACAAAGGTTGCTGCTACCAACCAACGGGTTGCTTCAAGGAGTTTATGAATGACAATAGATGGAAAGTAACAGGTCCTGTTCTTGGATCACTCTGTAAGGAACAGGAGAGTCAAATGATATGTATCTTATTTTGAAATAATTTCATTAAAAAATTACAATTTTCAGCTAATGTTTTGACTTTTATATCCATGGTATCATTCTGCAAACTGGATTGGAACCAGAGGTTTTATAATTAATCAGAACCTGATCTATTTTTTATTCTATTTTTTTTTTTTTCCCAGAGGGGTCGAGAAAACTCTTAAAAAAAAAATGTATTGTTAACCAGGTGTGGCAAAAAGGATAATGAATGTTAGGTCCAACTTCATATTCTTAATTGAATTCTTCTTTCAATGATTAATTATTATGCCATTCCAAAGTTTTCTGTTGACTTTCTAAGGGACATTGACATATGGGACAGGATACTCAGAAAATTCAATCAGTAATCTGAATCTATTTAATTAGGAATCAGAATCTCATCCAGAAACACATGCTTAAGCAGCAAAGGGCAAAAGGCTACTAAAAAAAAAAAAAAAAAAGCTGATAATATCAGGACCATATGTGAAATAAGTAGGATTATAAGAGGCTTGGGGATGAAAGCTAAATAGAACTAAAATGGAACTAAAATCCATGGCAAGAGATTCCTTATATACAAGAAATGTAAACCCTGAGTTTTCAGACCCAACTGATGGGAGTATAAATTATTACTATGTATCAGAACCCTAAATGTTGGGCACACTTTTTGCTGGAACAATTATATGCCTCTAATTTTATTTTACAGAGATAATTTAGGATGTGTGCAAACATTTAAGTTACAGAGATGTCAGTTGCAGCATTCTTTAAAACAATGGAGAAAACCTAAATATTCAAGTCTGGAGGACTGGTGAAATAAGCTATAATATATTCTACCAGGTAGAAAATTATGCAGCCTACAAAAATGATAAATAAAGAAGTTTACTACATATTTTTGAGTATAGGAAAAAAGTCTATAAAGATAAAACTTTATGCATTGTATAATACGTTTTGTAATTTAAAACTATAAAATGATTTAAAAATATGTACAAAAAGACTAAGAGAACAGAAACCATAATATTAAATAGTTAATAAGTAAATAATTTAAAATAGGTTATTTTAGGATAACAAGATAAATGTTTTCATGTTTTCTTTCACCTTAATTACATTTTCTTATTTTTGTCCCCAATGAACATGAAATGTTAGTATTCCAGAAAAAGAAAAAAAGTGCAAGTAAATTAAATTGAATGCACTAAGAAATGGGATGGTTTCATACTTCTGAACATCTACAGTATTTCAGTTTTTCCTAACCTCTGGAAACTAAGATAATGATAATCTGCTTTATTTTGCAAATAGCAAAACTGGTATTTATGGTGACAGAAAGCCAAATAGAGCTAAAAAAAAATCACAGAAAGTTGACTCTTACTAAATAAAACAGAATGGGAGACATGTTGTGTGCAAAAATCATAGGCTCTGAAATGCAGAACAGGTGATAAGTATAACTGGCTCTAAATGAAATGAATTTCATGAAAAAGAACAGAAGGAGAGGTTTCAGCTAAGCAATGAGGTTGTTTGCAAGGACTGACCTCAAGGGTAGACCGACCACTGCGGTCAGCATGGATGGTTTATCTTGTGGGCACACATTACAGAAAGGGTGAGTAATCACAGCTCTCAACTGGCCACTTATATGTATTGGTCTTGAAGACACAGGAGTCTGTCTGGAACGTGACAGGGAAAGTTGATGGTGGGAGTGCATGGAGTCAGTGATTTACAGGGGTGGCAACGCTCATACAGTGGGAGGAAGGAAGGTCTGTGATTAATTGGCTGACTCCAAGGGCTTATTTTCTTTACACTGGTACTCCCCTTAAACTGACTGCTGAATGCATTTTGATCTCTTGTCACTGTCTCCTTTTACTGATTTTTGCTTCAGATGCTTCCTCCGCTCCTTTTTTTCAAGGGTGAGGCGTAGTGGTTCAAAACAAATAGCACTGCTGGAATTAAAGCTTGTTTTGTCTAAAAAGACTTGAATAAAAACTGCCCCTGAAGATAAGAAATTACAGAAAGTTAATGACATCTGCAGGGGGCCTGAAGAAAACAGAAAGTGGAGGGTCATTTCATGTTGCCGTCTCTTTGCCATTTGATTGGGTTTTCTCTCACAACGACTTGAAACTGCTTCTTGTTTTATTTATTTGTCCTTGTATTTCTTAGAATCTTTTAACTGTCTGTGCTTAGAAAGTGTAAGCATAGTGATATTTCATAAACTTAGTTTTTTTCCAGTATGTTGATTTTCCAGGACCTGGGAGCCTAGAGAAGTGTTATGGAACACTCTCAGCTTCTAGTTATAATTCTTTGTTTTCCAAGATATTCAGAATTATAGAGGATCATTTTGTACTCTACTGATGATGGGGGAGGGATCAAGTAGAAAGGTCACAGAGGTCAAGACTACAGGGATTCCACATTCCTAAGGGTAAAGGGAGGGGAAGTGGACTTCCCTCCCACCTATTCAATAGCTAAACTTTTACCGTAAGAGCAGCATATCTGTGGCTTGATTCCATATTATTCATTAAACTGCAGATATAAAGGTGATCATGATTTGCCTTCGAGAATATTTGTCCTCAAGGAGATTGTACTCTTCAGTAAAGACACAGTTTTGAAAACTACTAAAAGGAAAACACCCTTTCTAAAGAGGGGTAGCTCTTTAAGATAGTATTAGTCATTGTATTCTTTTTTTTTTTATTTTATTATACATTAAGTTCTAGGGTACATGTGCATAACGTGCAGGTTTGTTACATATGTATACTTGTGCCGTGTTGGTGTGCTGCACCCATCAACTCGTCAGCCCCCATCAATTCGTCATTTATATCAGGTATAACTCCCAATGCAATCCCTCCCCCCTCCCCCGCCATGATAGGCCCCGATGTGTGATGTTCCCCTTCCCGAGTCCAAGTGATGTCATTGTTCAGTTCCCACCTATGAGTGAGAACATGCGGTGTTTGGTTTTCTGTTCTTGTGATAGTTTGCTAAGAATGATGGTTTCCAGCTGCATCCATTGTATTCTTTAGAATGAACAAATGGGTATATCAGTCTCCTTTGTGAGATCCGAATTTGACGAAGAAATAGTAAGAAGACTTTAGATGTCTAAAGGGAGAGAAAGCAGGAAAGGACAGGGAAAGAGAGACAGAGACAAACTAAGAGAAGGAGAATCTGAATGGATAAAAGAACAGAACAAGGAAGCTAGGAATTGTCAGCATGTTTCAAAATTTGCAATATCATTAGATCTTGTTGTTGGCCAATCTTTCATTAAGGCCCCACCAGAAAATTCCATCCAGTCTCCCTTTCCCTGATAAAATTCTCCCAGAATTGAGATACACAGAGTCTACAATAGCTATAAGCAAAATCTACAGCTGTGGATCCATTGATATCACCCAAGAAAGGTATAGGACTCCACCCCTGGCTGAAAATCATCCATTCAGGGGCCTATGAAATTCGGAAACCTTGTCTCCTCAAGCATATAAAACTTTTCCCTACCTCTGCTGTCTGGGTCCTCTGGATTCTTCCCAGCCTTCCCAGCATCTGAAGGAGGTGACTCTGGCTGAGTCTACCAAAATCGGCCTATCTAGATAAGAAGTGAAATCCTCCATCTAACCAACAGATGTGTGGTCCATGAGAAGATAAAACATCTGACTTGCTGGAATAGTTGAGGTGCTGGCAGGAATTGCTCAACTTTCTTAAGGAAGGAAAGGCAGGCACCCTGCAAACCAAGCCAAGGTCTCTGAAGTTCAAAGAAAAGACTGTATTGAAGTTCAGGTTGAAAATATGAATCACAGAAAGAAAGCAATTCAGTTTTGCCTCACCTTGCCAGAATCTGGAGCTGGTCCCCAGACCTGGGGCACAAAGGTTGGCCCCTCTTCTTTGGAGTGGAGCAAATGATGCTAAGTCTACACACATTTTCATTTTCAAAGCAGTTCCAAACATTTTATCATTCTAATGACATTGATTACACCTGAGAGGTCACTGGAACTTTCAAAGGCTCTTTATCTCAATAGTCCCATATGGGTGGCAATTCTTATTCAAATATTAAAAAAAAAAATACATAAAACAGACAAATAAAACAAGTACCCAGAGAGAACAAATGACATTGTCTGAGGATAGTAAAGCAAGCACAAAACTCCAGACCATGGGGATTCTGTCAGGTAAGTGATGACAGATAAAACCTCAGGCCTCTCTCAGCTGGGGGGACACTAGATTGTGTCTCCTGAAAACGATCAGGACAGGCACACACATCCTTGGGTTGAACAGGAGACATGAGCTTGTCTTTACAACACTGTGAGCCTTGCAGCTGCTACTCAAGTCATCAGTTCCAAATCTGATCTACCATATCTTAGATTCTATTCCAGAAGACTAACAGCAAATCTCACGTAGCCAAGATGTCAGTGTGGAATTAAGCTCAGCTTCCAATTAGGGGAAGATGTGAGTGGAATTCCTTTGGAGCTGGAAATCCCGGTTTTGAATAAGATATCAACGAAGCCATAAGTCATGGTATGAAGCACCTGGTATAGCAGCCTCATCTTGACATGCTATTCCTTGTTTGAGCTACAGACTATCTCCTGATTTGTGACCTATGGCATTTCTTTTCAGAAAATACACCACTGAACACTTAAGAAGGCAGAAAACATTTTTAAAGAAAAAACAATCGAACACATTAGAAAAAGAATGACAATCAGGATAAGATACAGACCCAGAGAGAACTTCATTTCAATTCTGCTTCTACCCTTTCTGTGTAGCCTTGGACAAATAACTTCAAACATCTCTGAAACTTGGTTTCCTATCACGGAAGGATAAAAACATGCATCCTGCAAGCAGGATGACTGTCAAGATTAAATGAGGTGTCTTATCTCAGGCTACTATAACGAAATGCCATAGACCGGGTACTTAAACAACTGAAATCTATCTTCTAACAGTTCTGGAGGCTCAAAGTCTGAGATCAGGGTGCCAGCAAGGTCAGGGTCTGGTGGGAGCCCTCTTTTGGCTTGTAGAAATGGACTTCTTGCTGTGTCTTCACATGGCAGAGAGAACAAGGAAGCTCTCTGGTGTCTTTGTATAAGGGCCCATCAGACCTTCATAACCCATGAGACTAGGCTCCTGCCTTCATGATTTCATCTAACCCTAATTATCTCCCAAAGACCCACCTCCATATACCATCACATTGAGGGTCAGGGCAAATTTTGCAGGAATACAAATATTCAGTTCACAACACAGGGTAACCTCTGTAGAACCTTAGTAAGCATCCCTCCTGTTTTAACTTTTATAATTTGTCACAGGAAGGGTAAGATATCTAATTGTGAGAACATCTCCGTCAACTGATACATTAAAATGATAATTGACCATTTATTGATATTTCAACAACAAATATCTCCATGTGCTATTTTTGAGAAAGGACGAGACTATCCAGAAAAAGTCAAGAATTAAACTATACCATCTTTGTTTAAAGATTCACTCAGAACCCACAAGAATTCATGAATGGATTTAATTCCTTGTGAGGGAGATTTCACAGTCATTAGTTTCAGAGGCTTGGATAGTGTGTAGTGTAGCACATTTTCCAAAATGCAGTACAAACAACATCACAGTTTTACATCTATCTGTTCCTAACAGTGTACCCTTAAGTTTTGTAAGCTTTCTGGATCTCTATTGCCCAATCTCTGTGGTTCATGAAGCATTGTTATAGGTATTAGGAAGATTATGCAAAAAGCACCTAGCACAGTATCTGGCACATTAAGAGGTTCACAATAAATGAAACTCTAATTACGGAGCTACTAGTTATTTGGCTTGTAGTCCTAACCTTGAGAGCATGAGCAAGTCATTTGGACACTCTGCTGCTTAGCTGAACAAATATCTCTTAAACATTCAGTTGAGAAGTAGGAGCTAGACTTCTTGATTCTGGCATTTACTCGCCGTTTCATTTAGGCTGAGTTATTTAACTACTTTATGCCTCAGGTTCCTCCACCATAAAATGGGGATAATAGAGTTGTTGCAGGGACTAAATGAGCATGCTTGACACACAGAAAGAACTCACGATGTACTGTTAATTACTATTACAGATAAAGAAGTGGAGGTACAGAGAAGAGTGTTTAGGCCACAAGAGCTGGCAGGTAGTCAAGCCAGGATTTGAGCCCAGGTGGTCTAATGCCAGAGCCTGTATGCTCCTAGCCTCCACACCACATTCGTTCTTTATCTTGTATTATTTTAGCACTCAAAACCTCTCCACAAAGCCCCATGTGTGCAAAGTCTTTCGCAATTTGGTAGGAGGGAAAGTTCTGCCTCTCACCAGAAACTAGTATGTTTCCTCTTTTTGAAAATAAGAATTATGCAATTTATCATGTGTTCTTTTTTGTCTTGGCTGCCAGGAAGCTCAGAGCCAAATTATGTGTTTAATCACAGCCACCAAATTGTTTCCTTCTTCCTATATCTTTGTCCTTATTTTCCCTTTTAATTCCTTTTTTATTTAATACTAACATTGTCATTTGTGTCTCTTGCTGATAGAGGCCTTAAACGTATTTGGAAAATGGTGGGATTGCCATAAGCTTTTAAAAATCTGAAATACACACGAAAAACTGAGGTTTTGAGGCTTACCTGTTTCATGTGCTCAAAGAAAAGTGGTCAAGGGGAAATTTAAAAGGAATAATTTAAAAGGTATTTTAAAGAAGAAATAAAAAACAAAAACAACTGAAAAACAGAACGACCAACACGAACTGAGGCCAAGTCAAATGAAAACTGCAATAAATATGTCTGAAGCTAGAAGTGTTTGTGCTTTCCCTGGCTGGAACCTATCATTTCTTAATTATATCCTGTGTGTGTTTTGTAAAATGCGAGCTGCTGTCAAGAGGAAGGTTGGCCTCAGACAGGGGAGGAGCCACAGCCCACCCCCTGGTCTTCACATACCTGTACAGAAGCGAAATCCCCTGAGGCACAGGCACCCAGAATAGCAGCACCCACAAGAACAGACTCCACCTCTTGCGACAGGACCACAGGCATGCCTGCGCAGGACAAGGCCACACCTTGGTTAGGGAGCAGAGCCAGGGGAGTATGAGGAGCCAGCAAGCAGCCACAGTGGCAAAAACACCTGACATCAGGGCAGCAGCAGACCTCCCTCCCGACTCCCCACAGTCCTCCCTTCCTTGTTCCTTGGGATTATTTGGTTCTAAAAGATTTCACTGCCTGTGCCTGCTGGTGCAGTAGCCAAGGGCCCAAGGGAGCCAACACCATATATATCAACTCATGAGACCTCAGTGCCCAGGTTTTTCAGGCTTCTGCAAGCTGCTACCTGCCATTTGATTCAAGTTCAGATCCACAGATGTTTATTAAGTGCTTTGCTGGCCTAGGGAATACTGAGATGAATCGCACTGTGCCCTGCTATTCAGGTTTCAGAGAGAGATGGATGAGAGAGAGGAAGGCTACTCTTTCTCCAACCAGGGGGTTGGTTCTTTAACTGAGATGTGCTAAGGGAAGGAGGTAGCAAGACAGGGTATGATTCATCCCTCCAGGGCTTCTCCCCTCTCTCAGGGTACATGCCACAGTCCTTACAGTGGCTGACAAGGGGCCCTCCCTCCCAGATCTGGCCCCACTTCTCCCCCTCTGATATCCTCCTTCTCTCCTTCCAGCCACATAGTCCTGGCCTCCTTGCTGCTTCCTGAGTGTGCTTCGGAAGCACCCATGCTGTTCCCTGTCTGGAACACTTCCTCCTAGATGCCCACATGCTAATTGCCGGCCCTTCCTTCAAGTGTTTCTGCAAACATTACCTTCCTACTGAGCATTTCCCGGCCATCAGATTTAAAATTTAAAATTACAACTTCCCTCAATACTTCTTACCCCCTTAACTGCTTCATCCCACCTTCCAACATTGTATTTTACTCACTTGTTTAATGTCTGTCTCCCCTGCAAGAACTTAAGCTACAAGAGGGGAGGGACCCTGTTTTGTCTACTGCTGAATCCCTGGCATTTAGACCAGTATCTAGCACACGGTGAGTGACTGAATGATGAGGGAACACATTTCTGGGGTAGTGGTCTTCACAGATCACAGTGGAGATGAGGCTTAAACAGGCATCTGAAGGGTGAGCAGGGGTCCACTGGGCAGGGAGGAGCCCTCTGTATGCTAACGCCCAGAGGTTGAGGGTTCATGGTAGGTTTAAGATTAATAGAAATAATTTAGGATTCTTAGGTCTATAATGTATAGATTGGTCTGCTCATCCGGAGATGGCAGCAAACTTCACAGAGGTACCCTTGTGGTATAAAACCTTCTTGTACTCAAGCCGTAAGAGTTATTTTCCCAAAGCTTAAATTTCTTTTCCTAGGTTGTCTGAGATTTTCCTGAGGCACTCTCTCTACATCCCATTACCTCCCCACTCAATTCTTTCCTCCAGCTACCCAGAGAAAGAGGGCAGGGGACCAAATTCCCACTGACACCCCACAGAATTTAGAAATACCAGCCCTCATCTGGGCCAGGGCTTAAGGCACTGCCAACATGGTGTCGGGTGGGAATGCTGGGAGAAGCTCAGACCTGAGTTTGCTTCCTGGTTCCACTAGCTCTGTGTCCAGCAAGTCACTTACACTCTTTTAGCCTTGGTTTCCCTAAATGCAAAATGGGAATGATCATAAGATGTACCACACAGGTGTGTTGTGAGGCTTAATGAGAGGGCACATAGTTGGTGCTTAGCACATTTCCTGGCCTACAGTAAGCCCTGGAGAAATGATGGCTGCTACTGTTAGAATTCAGGTGGATGGCAAGTGAAGCCTCTCTGCATATACTAGACCTGGGCTAAAAACTGGATAAGTGGGGAAGGGACAGTAAAGGTTCCCATCAACCATCCAGAGGGGAAGGACAGATGCCAGGCCACACTGAAGGGCTGTGCTGACCCCAGCAGGAGAGAGCACTACAAGCCTTTGAAGAATCCTAGGAATGGTACAGATGGGTGTGCGACTGTGACCACCCAGCCTTCCCTATGGACCTGGGGAATTTTTGAAGACAGTGCCTCCAAACACCATTTACTTCCCAGGCCTTCCTACCCTGCCAAAAGCGCCCCCAGTTGTGAGCAGGGAGGAACTGCTCACAGACTCCTCCCCTTGCCAACCAGAGACCTACGTGAACCTGGTGAATCCCCTATCAGCTCTCAAGTTGCTGCCCAAAGTGCTCTGAACCCAGACTGCCAGAGTTTGAATCCTGGCTTCCCCACTGACTTAGCTGTGTGATCCTAGGCAAGTTACCTAACCTGTGTGTCTCAGCTTTCTCATCTGAAAAATGGGGTTAAAATTCCACCTATCTCAGAGTTGCTGTGAGAACTAAAATTGTTATTATAATAAGGCTCTTGAAATGGTGTCTGGCTTAGAGAAAGCACTAAATTAGCATTAGTTGTTATTCTTAAAGTTTACCTTACTTCTGATGTCTCTCCTCACACCTGTTACCCAGGGTGAAATCAACCCACTGCTTCCATTTGCCTCTAAGACCAATCCCACCTCTTCCCTTCCTCCCTCCACCTACCCTGTGCCTGGGAGACTGGCCAGTGGGGATCACAGCTGTGGGCCCCTGCCCTCTAGGTACATCGTTGACTAAGCTTCTGCTGGGCTGCCGTCTTCACACATCCCATCAGGCTCAGATTGCCTGCTCCCTACCCTCACCCTTGCAAGCCCAGGGATGCAAACACTGTTAGTATCCCAAGGTACTTCTTGGTTGTCTGGGCTTCCAGCACCCTGCCCACAGTTCTGTACACTCTTTATTCAACTTCTCTCCAGTTAACCTAATTGGAGGGTGTATCTGTTCTCTGCCTGGACCTGACTGACACTGACACATCTTATCCTCTGGGTCCGCACTCTACTCACTCTGGATATTGGTCATAAGACCAAGGGCACTTTTTCTGTGTTTTATAAAGAACCTCTTGGCTGGACATGACTGTTCTTCTTAGCATCCCTGTGCCAACCTCAGGGCTTGGCGCACTGGTGTGCTCAGAGAATGCTTTTGAGTGAATAAATGAAAGAACAAATAATTAAAATAATGAGTAAGACCAGAAGAGGGAAATCCCTACTGAAACTACCAGTACTAAAAAATAAAATTTAGAAGAAGGAACATTTAGTCCCAAGTCAGTGGAGGAAACTTACAATTACTTAGTACATACCAAGTCTTTCTTGAAACCACAGTTAACCAAGTGACCGGGGTACAAGGAGGTTCTTCCTCCTCATGTAGACAGCATTTCCCAAGCTGGCAAAGCCCTGCTCTCCCTGCTTGTACAGAGCAGGCTGTTCTCAACATGGCAAAGATTCACTTTCAAAATCATACCCTGCTTTTTTTTTTCCCTCAAATGTCCCTCTTTCTTTTTGGCACGGGGCTTCCTGGATGGAACAAGAGAACTAACATTTACTGATCACCTACTTGGTCTAGGCACAGAGTTTGATGCTCACAAACTTGCGAGCATTTATTCCTCAGCAGTGATCTACATGAGGGAGATGAAAATGTTGTTTGTTTGTTTGTTTGTTTCAGAAGAGGGAACTGAGACTCAGAGAGGTAAAGTAACTTGCCCAAAGTCACAGAGCTGATCTCCTGCTTTTTCCACTGTTCCACACTATCTCCAAAAAAATCTCCCAAATTCCAATGTGTTTTTCACATGCATTTCTGAGAATCATGTTCCAGGTCAACAGTCCTCCCTAACTCTGTCTCTGTAGGAAAACTAGAGCAATACAATGTTTAAAGGCACCAATGACACTACGTCTATACTGGCTGCTTGTGTACGTGCCTTTTACAGGGACAAATGCAAATGTGTTCTTTTCTCTGAGTGCTGGGTGAAGGAGAGGAAGAGGGCAGCTTTGGCTGGAATGTGAACTATTTTATCTGATGCATTAATGAGTTTAGCAGAACCCAAAGCATTCAAAGGCAGATGCACTTTGCCATCACTTGTCAGTCACAGGCTCTAAAAGGCAGAGGAATTCCAGGCTAAAGAAAAGGTCCCTTTGTTTGGAACTGTAACTGGTCCATAGTTAGAGACAAAGGGTCCAGTTTCAATCAGAATCCAAATAACGATTAACAGCCTTTTCATTCAACAGCCTAGAGGAGAACAGTTTCCAAAGCAGAACTTTCTGTGAAGCCGCTGCACTCCCCCCTCCCCCCCACCCCCCATGCTTCTGAGTCAGCCCAGCGATGTAGGGCCTGGAAGATGACCCATTTTCACAAAGTCCGGGGCTGCAGTGCCGAGTCAGTACTGGGGTCACTCACAGCTAGCTGTTCTGCTCTGGGAGGCCCTGTTTCCCATTTTCTAGAGTACTGTGTTGTCCAAAGCTGATTTTCATCTTTCCTCTTGCATCGCATCCAGATAGGAAGCTTTTTGGCTATCAGAAGGCTGGAAATTGGGGCCGGGCGTGGTAGCTCATGCCTGTAATCCCAGCACTTTGGGAGGCCAAGGCGGGTGGATCACTTGAGGTCAGGAGTTCAAGACCAGCCTGGCCAACATGGTGAAACCCTGTCTCTACCAAAAAAAAAAAAAAAAAAAAAAAAAAAAAAGGCTAGAAATTAGAATGTCACAGATGAAATTTTAAGCTTGAAAGTTACCTGAACCAGCCAACTGATTTTCAGATAAAATGTTATGGTTTTTCTCCTGAGGGCAATTATAAGGCAATCTGGGCTCTTTTTTATGTCTTTCCTCCTTCTGCTTTGAAGGGCCCACTTCTGTAGGGTTTTGGACACCTCAGGAAAGAGGGGTCACCATCAAACGGTTAAAAACTTGGCAGAAAAGTCGAGAAACCTGGGTCAGCAGTACAATATAAAGGGACGGTGGGCCCAGACACACTATGGTTACAATATTGGTCCTGCCTCGTACTGCCTGTTTGACTTTAGATAGCCGATTTAATTCACCTACCCACCCATCAGCTTGCTTGTCTGTAAGATGGGGGCACCAATTTCTACCCTTTGGTGGCATGGGAGGATTAAGTGTCTACAGTGTGATTCACACTGACACATAGTAGGGGCTTGGTTAATGGTAATACTTTCTATACTTCACATCCCAATAGTTCTGCCCTTAGACTGTATGCTTTTCTTACTGTCCTCAGACTTGTGCCTCAGGCTGCTTATCTCTAGGCTGGGAATAAATGACTTACTTAGTTTCATCTCATGATGTGCAGAGATCAGTTATATCCATCGTGTTAGACAAGGCTCTCGCCTGTAGGAATCTGTGTGGCTTGGAGGGGGAACAGGATATAATGGGGCAGGGACTTTGACCTGCCCAGAAGTCAGAGGTAAGAAAGTAGGGGATGACAGATAGCAAAGGATCATGATAAATGTAGGTAGGATCAAGTGGGCTCTTATCAGGCTGGAGTTGGGACTACGGGACAGGTACAATCCTCCCCTACTTTCCCTCACCTTGCCCTGCCCTGGTGGTACCTGTCCACCCAGGGATGGGTCCTGGGAGAGAACACCAGTCCCCAGGAGACACTAGAGGGGCAAGGAGTAAAAGGGGCCTGGACCTCTGTCTCTCTGGACCTGATGCCTCCTGGTCCTCCTGGAGGACCTCCTGGAGAAAGCCTCCTGCCAATGGGGCCCCTTCCTTGGGTTCTAGGGGCTCTGATAAGGATCCTTCTCCTCCACTGTCTGCTGATATCACAAAGAGCTCAGCCCATTATTTGTGATTCCCTGCACCTCTATCATGATCCCTGATTCTGATCAGCTGAGAAGGAATCACAGGATCGCAGGGTCTTAGGGCTCAACTTCAGTCTGCAACCAGACCCACAGATCCTACAGCATCCAGCCTCTGCATTCTTTCTTCAAGACAGCTTTTTTATCACTTCTTCCAGACCACATGCCCTGAGCTGCCATTAGGTCCCAAACCAGACAAGGTGCCTCACTATGTTTCCATGATACTCTGTACTTTTCTCACTCCGAGCTTTTGCCATACTACCTTTAATATGCCTGTTTGCTGTTTCCCTTCCTCAATAGACCCTGAGTTCCTGGGTGGTGGGGAGCAAGAATCATGCCTTATTAATCTTCATATCTTCAATATCCTCCACAATATGTGGATCAGAAGAGGTACTCAAAACTGTTGTGTAAACGCTTGGATTAAGATCTAGTCCTGGCCAACTTCTCTTGTGTTATTTCTCACTATTATTCAATGGTTGGATATACATAGAAGTCACTTTCTCCATCCTGAATATGAAGACTTCAGGGTTATTTTAATAATCTGGCATACCACATATATCCTCCTAATCTCACCTCACCCAGAACTGGGCCATGCCCATTTGCTGCCAAGCCAAAAATGACCTTCTCTCCTCCTTCCCAGACTTACCAGTAATGTCTGCATGCATTTGCACAAAAAGGGGATTCTTGCTGAGGCCTCCACACAGGAAAAGAGTACTGATCGAGTGCCCTGCTGCCTCCATGGCTTCTATAATGAAGCGAGTCCCCAGCTTGAAAGGAGAAGCAGAAGATAGCATCAGTATAGTCGCAAAAGTAAACATTAGGGAACACTTCTTAAATGTTTACTGAGTGCTAGACACTGTACTAAGAGCTTTACATACACTACCTCAGAAAGCTGAGACTCACAGAGACTATGTTGTCTATGATCACACCATTAATTAAATCGCAGAGTGGGAATTTCAACTTGGGCCTCACT
Organism: Colobus angolensis palliatus; assembly: GCF_000951035.1. NCBI lineage: Eukaryota > Metazoa > Chordata > Mammalia > Primates > Cercopithecidae > Colobus > Colobus angolensis. The sequence goes on from NW_012111142.1 coordinate 6,107,752, forward strand.
GATTCCAAAACCCTCTTAATTACACCGTTTGCTTCTATCAGTAGTTACACAATACTGACAAAAACAGTTGACAATGTCAACATAGTTAATGGTAACATAGTTCATTCAAACAGATATTTAATGAGTGTCTACTATAGCCCAGGCCCTGTATTAGGAGTGACTGCAATACTACTCTGAAACAGAGTCAATGGTATCTTGGTCAGTCTTCCTTTGCTAAATGGGAACTAAAGGCTTTTTCCTTAGAAAAAGCACCAAAAAATCCAGCAGCAGAATCATGGAAAGAAGCCTCTAATTGCATAAAGAAGGTGATATCCAAGGCTTCAGGGTGGCTGCAGGCTAAAATTACCTTTGCTATTACCTGAAACCAGGTAGTGGTTCTCTAAAAGCAGGCTTCTGAGCCAAATCCATTCCCAGGTTGTTTCAGGGCTTCACCATATTTTCAATTCAGCCTTGTGTCTCAGTCCTTGTGTGTTAATATCTTCCTAAAACACACTATCCTCATCCCTGTCTTCCTAAGTTCATTAAACTCAGTAAAAACCGTTATTGTTTGAGAAGAGAACATTGCCTTAGAGTTATGGAAGTGAATCTTAATGTAGAATTCTTCAGTTTTAGATAAGATAGTTGAACATCTGAAAAATCTTAATTTACTTGAAAGTTCAAAAACTAGAGTTCAAAAATCAAAATTTATTTGGGATAAGGACTAAAAACAAGAAGATGAACTGTGATGTGGCCTTAAGGGGGCAGCCACATGATGATGCTTGAGAAAGGAGCTCCAGAAAGAATAGAGGAAGAGGATTTTTTTGGTGGGTAGCGAGTCTTTGAAATGTTTAGAGATTGAGCAATTTGGGGACATGTTAAAGTCCTAGGTGTAGACCTGGGAGTGAATTGCTAAAGGGGAGGGAAGAGAAGTCAGAAGAGATAAGAAACTCAAGGATCTGGGAGGCCAATGTGTCTCTACAGATGGCGTAGCCACCAAGAAGAAGGCATGAGCCAATATCTTGTTTTTTAGTGAAAGTGTGACGTTATTGTTCAGGTTGAAACCTAGGAATGTAGTGAGTTTAGCCAAGGTAAGGAATAGGGTTTTGGAAGTCAGCAGGATGCTGCCCTGACCTCACATCCTGTGGCGGTGGGGAGTAAAGGGTAAATGAAGCCTGCTTTGACAAGGCTGTCTAGGGAGCTGTCACCCCAGGGGATGGGGGAACCTGGGAACAGGAGTGGTCAGAGGGTGATCTGGGAACCACAGGACATGAAATACTAATTGCTTTGGCATAAATCATGAGGGACAGGGGCAGTTCAGGAGCAAAAGACACAGCAGTTCTAGCCCAGAGGTCTTCAGGGTTTGTTGAAGCTATTCATGAATCTGGTAAAAATATGGATTAGGTAAAACCTGGGCCTCCAAAAACAATCCACAGATGTAGTGCGTTTAGAAAAATTCAAACATGTTGTGCCATATGAGGCCAGATCCTACATACTAACTAGGGCTGATCATTCCCAGATGTTCTTTGTTAAGCTTTTTGGGGGGTCATGAATCTCCTTGAGAATATGCCAAAACCTATTGACCTCCCCAGAAAAAAAAAGTCACATACAAAATAGTACTATACATAATTTCAGGAGGTCTACAGATGCCTGAAGTCCACCATGGATCATTTGATGCCTGTGGATTCTGGGCAACCCCAGTCTGCTCTAACGGCATGAATCTGTAGTAGCTAAGAGCATGAGTTTTGAATTCAAAAAACCCAGGCTGGCATTTAGGCATTTCACATATTTCTTATACCTTAACCTTTCTATAACTCAATTGCCATTTTTTTTTTTTGCCATGGGAATAATAGTATCATATTCACTTAGTTAAAAATTCTATAGATTGTCAGAAATGTCAACATGCAAAAAAATTAAAAATGTGGTCTTAGGCTTGATGAAATCTAGTAATACCTACCATATAAGGCTGCTGCTGTAGGCAGCAAAGGTAAAACTTGTAGAAGAGTGTCCAGCTCACGAAAGGTGCACACAAGGAGCGTTCTTCTGGTTATCAGCTACATGCTAGGCACTCTGCTATGCACTTTAATAGCATCTCTAATCTTAAAGCAAATGTGAAACCTGCATATTGTTATCCCCACTTAGGAGATATATAATTTGACTAAGCAATACAGTCTGTATGGGATGGGAGAATAGCTCTCTCCTAATTTGTATGGAAATGTCAGGCAAAACTGGTATCTTTGATATTTCTAAAACCAGGGACTTAGGGGCATGCGATTAGCAGGCCTGAGACAGGAATAAAACAAAGCACATTTCCTGGGAAAAGGAAAGAAATGATCCAAGTAAGAGGCGCTCCCTCGAGAGGGGCTGTGACAGATAGCCTGTCTCTCCCCTATGTGGTATTGTTGGCTGGAATTTCCCATTCAGTCTGGCGGTTCCTTAAAGGACCTCCCCTTTCGGTGTCCCAGACTCCAATCTGTGTAATACTCCATCCTACTGAAATGTCCCATCAAAGGGCTTTGTGTGAAAATGATTTTGTGCTCACCTTTCTGGAAAAAATGTTTTCACAGAGAAATTTAAATTAAAATTAGGCTATTCCACTGGGAATGTACAGAACCGAATGCAAATCAAGAGACTTCAAATGCAAATAGTACCTTTTAAGGGTCTGTTCTGCAAAGAAAACTATAGATGAACAGGCTATGGATAAACTGGGTGGTTGACAGGTCTTTCAATTAAGCATGATCAAGAGAGAATTTTACTTCATGGAGGGTTTTGCACAGTCCCAAGTTAACTTGATTACAATCCTCTTTAATTTCATTTCATCCCAACAAAATAGCACCCAAAGATATGACTACATATAGAGAGAAATTTGCTTAACTTTCAGATGACCGACAACAAATACGTGCTCTGGCAATATTCAGGGCTAATGAAACAAAATATTTTTTCCCAAGTTGAACATTATGGGAAAATATCTGTTATCAGAATACCTCATTAAAATGCACATTTTTTTTTTTTTTTTTTTTTTTTGCCTAAAAGATCAGCACACCCAGATACATTTGCAAAACAGACTGAACCCCTCACAATTCACTGGACTCCACAAAAAAGCCTTATGGAAAAAAAATCTCTGTCTTAAAATGCCTTCCTTTCATGGTATTATAAAGGTCATTAAGACAATGGACAGAATAAATATGATAGCTTTTAATACATGTATGGCCCATTAAATACAAGATTGATTTTCCAAGTGTGTGGTACTTGAGAAAATGTAGCTGGCTTTTTTTCTTCCCCTCTCCTGCCTGCATTAAGTTTAACCTCATTTATATATTTCTGGACTTCTGCTGTAGTACTCTTACCAGGAAAGGGACCTCTGTGAGACAATCCTGGCCAAATTAATGGTATTTTCTAATATATGTTAAGTAAAAATGATTCTTAGGAATATCTGAAAGCTTATTTCACCCATGTAGCTTTTACAAACAGATCAAACGAAAATGCAGCATGGTAAAGTGGAAAGAGCAGGAGCCTGGGAGTGAGATGGAGAAAGGTTCAAATTCCAACTACCACACACTAGCTGTTTGACCTTGGCAAATGGTCCTCCCTTTGTCTGTAAAATGAGAACAAACCCATCTACTTACAGGGTTACAGTGTTAAGCTACCAGTAGGCAAGGCACTCTGTTTGGTGCCTGGCTCACAGTCGTGTCTGACGAAAGGTAACTATCATTACCACTATGTGATGGTGCCCCTTGGTCCATCCTGTTTGGCCTCATCCTTCATGTCCTCCCCTTAGCATGTGCTCAAAAGGGGGAGTATCACACCATTCTGATTTTCCAAGATTATTCATTTCAATATAAACTATTCATTCCACTATGGGACTCTTTTACACAATAACATTAACAAATCAGAAAACAAAAGTTCCTCAGTACAGTCGTGTGTCCTTTAACCATGGGAATACATTGCGAGAAATGCATGGTTAGGCGATTTTGTCATGCAAACATCATAGACTGTACTTCCATAAATCTGGATGGTATAGCCTACTACATACCTAGGCTATGTATAGTATGGCCTATTGCTCCTAGGCTACAAACCCATACAGCACGTTACTGTACTGAACACTGTAGGCAACTGTACCACAATAGTAAATATTTGTGTATCTGAACATATCTAAACATAGAAAAGGTGCAGTAAAAATACAGTATTATAATCTTATAGGACCACTGTCATATATGAAGTCCCTCGTTAGCCAAAACGTTATGTAGCAGATGACTGTACTTCACATGTCTAGTTTTGTTTTAGAATGCTGGGGGTTCAAATCCCACCTCTGCCACAAACTATATGGCCCTGCACAAGTTAATTAATCACACATACGCTTAGGTTTCCAGTCTGTGGAACGGGGATTATAATATCTACGTAATAAGGTTAAATCAGATAATGTGTGCAATGCATCTAGCACAGTGCTTGGCAAATATAAAATACCTCTTAACTTGGCCAGGCATGGTGGCTCATGCCTATAATCCTAGCACTTTGGGAGGCCGAGACGGGCAGATCACGAGGTCAAGAGATCGAGATCATCCTGGCCAATATGGTGAAACCCCGTCTCTACTAAAACTACAAAAAATTAGCTGGGTGTGGTGGCACACGCCTGTAGTCCCAGCTACTCTGGAGACTGAGGCAGAAGAATCGCTTGAACTCAGGAGGCAGAGGTTGCAGTGAGCCGAGATCGTGCCACTGCACTCCAGCCTGGCAACAGAGCAAGACTCTGCCTCAAAAAAACCCAAAAGAAACAAGTAGACAAAACCCAAAAAACCCTCTTAATTCATTTATTATCATCATAATCATCATTATCATTATTATAAAACCAGAAAGCTAAATAATTATCTTTACTACTGATGCACACTTTTTTCTCTATTTTCATCTTACTATTCATTTCCTGCATTTTTATAGATGTCAGAATTGTGTGCTTTTGACCAAGTTTCCATGCATAAAAAGACATCTGACTGATTTCACTGAATTGGCCAAGCTATTAGACCAATAAGAAAATTGCTTCAGGAAGATACAGTAAAACTAGAGTTAATCTAAAAGGGCTGTTTAATCAAGTTGACTGACTCCATACTTCTATACAGTTGCATTAAAGAAGGTATATCCCTTCGGTATTAGTATTATTACTATTTGGGAAGTTCCATTCTTTATCGTACATACATGGTGCCTGGACAAATCTGAGCATTAAAAAAGCACTTCTGTTAGTGGTGTGAATAAGTATACATATCATTTAAAGGAATAAAGTTATGAAAACAGTTGTGTGAAGAAACAGAATAATTGAATATCATATATGTACACATAGCATTAAACATATTTGCTTAAACAGGTGTTACTGAAAAATAAATTTTGAATCAAAATTAGATAAACTGATTTTTTCTTTCTGTTAATTCCTATTCTCTTTTCAGAAGTGGCTAAGCCTCACTGGATTAACTTAATTTCGGGTACATACCTGCTGTGAGACCCTGAACGCCATGATCTACTCTCCTAAAATGCACTTTGTAACATATGCACACACACAACCTTCTGGATGTGATTTCAGGATTAGAACCCTCTTGTAGCCCGTCCATAGCCACCTCTAGATAAGAAGATTCCTTAGACAATGGTTAAGCTTTTAGGATTTCATTTCCAATTTTGATTTATCTTTAGTTTACAAACTCCCAACATTTTAGATGTAAATTCCCCTCTTCCTCCCTAATCATCCTAACCTCACGTTAAGCAGCTAATTATCAAAAACCAAACACTTTCATGTTCTAAGGAAGCTTCCTATTTAAAGGACCCCTATCATAAATCCTTTTGCAAAGTGAACAATATAATGTATTTTATAAATCAGAGATTCTTAACAACCTTTCTTAATGCAAGCATACATAGCATCTGCTTGCTTGCTTCTATTTAATTAAATGTAGAAAACAAATTAGATAAATGACAACTATAATCTTCACAGATTTTAACTCCTTTCAGCTTTTAGTTACGTGAGGTTATTAGTTAAAGCAGGTGAGGCCTTTCATCAACATTTCCTTCCAGACATACAAGAATCTCTTTTTCGCAAACAATCTTTTAATTAAGAATCTCTGTCACAAAAGCATGTGCTGTCTCTTGGGGAGCCAGTGGCCTAGGGTATACTGATGGCTCCAAGTCTCTTTAAAAATGGCATTACAGTATCTTACAGCAATGGCTTGAACTGTGGCCAGGTAGAGAATGGCAAGATCATCGAGGTCCTGAGACAGTTTCAATCCGGTGACCTACAGGGATGAAGGGAAGAAAAGAAGAAGATGGTCAAAAGAAGCTGCCGTGGATAAAGATAGTTCCCATGAAATACGTTCAGATGTGTTTTCTTGCCGAAACAAGTTCATATGCAAATCCCCTTTTTGTGAGCAGAACGTGAAATGCCTACTAAGTTGTTTAATCTCCAGATCTGGGAAAAACTATCCCTTTCTCCCCAAAAGAAAATACTTCTGACCTTAGATTAAACAAAAACAAAACAAATACCACAGGAAGATTATGTTTGATATTTCTTAGACTATAATTACATACCTTTTATTTTAAAACATTCTCTTTTCTTACAGATACCTATTTTCTGTGGCTTACAAGAAATCAACACGTACAGTGGCATTCTAGAACAAGATGATCTTGTTTTGTGTTCTGCTACTGTCAGAATTCAGTGTAACAGCATTCAGTGTCCAATCCAGGGTAAAATAATACATTTCCTACAAATACTATACCTACTAGGGGATAACTTAGAATCTGTGGGTTGCAAGGGAATCCCATTAAAGTCAATCAGAATCAGATGTTTATATGGAGTATGTCAATCTCTGAGAGAGTCCAGAACTGAACAGGATGCTGGATTTGTATGCCATCAGGACTTACTCACAGTCCTGCTTTCATGTCTCCTACTCATCAAGATGTTCTCTTAGGACATTTCTAGAGGCTGCTGGGTTCTTCAAGCTGAGCCCAGTGTTTGTGGGCATCAGCACTACAGTTCACTTTAGATTATCACATTATAAAATTAATTCACCAACATTCATTTATTCAGTTCCTATGGCGTGTGTTGTCCTGAGCTCGACCAGGTATGGACATGCAGTTTGCATCAAAATAGGGGAGCTGAGTGGTCTACGTAGGTCACTTCCTCTATCTTCTCTGGCCTCATTAAATTACTCTCTCCAGATTTCACCCTCAAACCCACTGCAATTGGCCTATGGCATGGCACAGGTACCATTCAGTTGCCCAAATCAGGAAACTCGGGAGCCCTCTTTTTTTAAGACAGAGTCTCACTTTGTCTTCCAGGCTGTGATCTCGGCTCACTACAACCTCCACCTCCTGGGTTCAAGCGATTCTCCTGCCTCAACCTCCCCAGTAGCTGGAATTACAGACGTATACCACCACATCCAGCTTTTTTGTATTTTTAGTAGAGACGGGGTTTCATCATGTTGGCCAGGCTGGTCTCGAACTCCTGATCTCATATGATACACCTGCCTCAGCCTCCCAAAGTGCTGGGGTTACAGTTGTGAGCCACTCTGCCTGGCTGAAAGCCATCTTTCTTGACCTCCCCCTGTCTTCCCATATTTAAGCAGTCTCCAAGTCTTATACATTTGATCTCCCAAATCTCTTTTGAATGCATCTCCTTTTCTTGATCCTTACTGTCATTCACTTCCTTAATTCAAGCCACCATTATGTCCTTCCTAATTGCTGACAGAGGCCCTGAGGAAATCTCACTGTTTCTAATTGTGCTCCTTTCCACACTGGAGCTAGACCGACTGTTCTTAAATGCAAATCTGATCGTGTTACTCCCTGTAAAACATTCTCCCCATTGCCCTCATTTCACAGTAGAAATGCCTTCACTGTCTCATGTGCTTCTTTCTGGGCTCGCCCTTGCTTCTTCTCCAGTGTTTACTCTTGTCCTTCCTCGCTCTATATCCTATGCTCCAGCTATGCTGAATTATTTATCTAAGTCTGTTGATGCGGGGATTCCTACATTCAGTAGAGCTACCTGCTGACAGTTTTTCTTGGCAAATAATTGGGCAATCAGATTAGAATGATGGCTTTGATTAACACACAAGAAGACAGAAAATCAAAATGAGAGACACAAGAAGAACTCTGGGGCTGTGTCATCCTAAGCCATTAACTGTGAAAGAATATCCTTCACAAAGTTTCCCAGAGACCTAAGCATATGGTAAGAATTCTGGAATTCAGAGAGAACATAAAACATGCTGACATTATAGAACTTCATTTCACAGTGAGGAAATAATGTGCCTAAGGGAACACAAATGAGAGACACAAGAAGAACTCTGGGGCTGTGTCATCCTAAGCCATTAACTGTGAAAGAATATCCTTCACAAAGTTTCCCAGAGACCTAAGCA